>NC_056740.1:532759230-532866730 GCF_019279795.1 Protopterus annectens | reverse complement strand
TCGAAGCAACAGAAACCCAAATTATTTCCTAGGGAAAGAATTTGGTTGTCCGTTTCTGTTGCTTCAGTATTTTCAGTGCTGTGGTGGAAAGTTACGGGTTGGGTTCAGGTAAGTGTGCGATTGTGTGGATGTGAGTGTTAGGGCAGGTTAGGTGAGTTAGGGTTAGGGCATGGGTTAGGTATGTGTGCGATTGTGTGGACATGAGGGTTAGGGCGGGTTAGGTGAGTTAGGGTTAGGGAGCGGGTGAGGTGAGTGTGCGATAGTGACGGACCTTAAGGTTAGGGTTTGGGTTAAGGTAAGTGGGTAGCTAGTGGTGTGTGTATATTTTAGTGTAGGGTTAGGTGTCAGAGTTTAGGTGTATGTGTGTGGATTGCTGTTTGTTTGGTGTGCTTGTGTTGTGTGTATGTTTTGGATCAGCTATTTTTTTCCCTAGGAAAAAAAATCGCTGTTCCGACAGTTCGAGATTGTAAGCTTTCACTTACATAAGTTCGGTCAATCAGCGTTCGCTTTTTTAAGCATTCGCTGATCTAATATAGACCTTCTACACCCCCCTCTGTTATTCTCTCCTCTTCCTAACATTATGAAAGCAATATCTCAGAGGTATCCCTATAGCTGGGCCTTTATCCCAGTAGTATTTATGGCCTGGTCCACAGTTCTTGCAGTAGGACATGGGGAGGCATGCTACTGGCATTTGTCAACATGGCCTTCCATTTGTTTTCTATTTACTGTGTTAGGTTGTTAATTAGGACCCCTGACATTCCATACATTGGCACTATGGGTGAGGCATGGGCCTTTGCCAGAGGACTGTAGGCCATTTGAGAGTGCTGCAAGCCATCTGTAGCAGGCCAGTGTATTCTGTCAGTCATACGTTCCCAGGTTACAAGCCAGTGGATTATCCTGGGGTGTCAGTGGTAAGTGGTTGAGGTGTTCCTGTCAATCATTCCTGTTCATACTGATCCACGAGTCTGGATGTGGTTGGGTTGCTGCTTACAGCTAGGGGCACACCTGCATTGGACACCTATTCAGCATGAGGCATCATGTATGTATTCCCATACAGAGATGAGTTCATGCTGTACTCATTCCCTACAGCAAGGATATGACCTGTGATAAACCTGTGGCCAATGGTGGGGAGAGCTGGGTGCATGTGTGATATGGAAGCTAATTGCACCTGACTCACGAATATACCTGGGACATTCCCCTTATGCTGGCTTGTGTGTGGACATGGGCAGCCTGTCATTACTTTATAACTGTGCCTTTTGTGGTCTGCCAGTGATTGGCCAGACTACCTGTATTCCATACTAGAGGGACAACTAATGTGATGCTAACCTCTATGTATAATTCCAAACTTGTGTGCAGTTGACAGTTATTTTATATGCAATCTGTGTAGGTTGCTTCCACCTATATACTGTTTCTATGTATGGGCTCCCATTCATGGCATGGCATGTCCAGCTTTCCGACGGTGACAGATATTGACATTTGCACAGTGAGTATGTACAACTGCTAACACGAGTGTAGCTGAGAAGCAGTGTGGTTGGCACTGCAGTTGTTGGAACATGGCCCTGTCGAACACTGTACTGTACCTAGGCCACTGAGACACAACCATCCAGGCCCACATGCTGACCACTTCCAGGCAATATTAAACTCACAACAAACTTACCACACTGACCCCTGCATATTGTACTCATGCAACAATATAGATTGGGACAGCTCTGACAATCTGTGCTCCAGTGATATTACTCCTCAAACTTACATGTTACTGCATCTCTACATGGGATTGTGGGGGGGTGCACACCTGAAGACTTTAAACATTTGCAATGACTGTACTGGTATTTCGGTTACCCTGTTGGCTTTCATTTCATATTGTATTGTGACCTATCATGCAGAAAGGAGGCATATCAGTAGAGTACACATGTTAGATCTTAATGGCATAAATTTCAGTTTCAGACTTCTTACCCTTCAGAAGTAAAATGCAACTGCCAGACCTGTTGTAGTATGTCTGTGTAGGTCTGATGGGGGGCTGTTCACCATTGCCGTCATTTGGGGGCCTTAGCCCAGCCTTTCTTTATGGTCATCTACACCTGTCCTGCTGGGTAAGGCTGGTGGTGGGTATGTGACTCTCATTGACATCCATAAGTGTGATCTATTGACACCCACAGTTATTTGGGCCATCACATGTACTGCGGTGGGAGTTGTCACTTTGTGTAGTACTGCCTAGTATGTTGACACCAGTATTTGTTATGGATTTCCTGCTGTCCCATATAATTGTCAGCTTCTGCTGCTATCCCATTTAACCACCCAATTCCCTTGCATGCTTGCATCCATATCATTTATTTATTTATTATTTTATTTTATTTTACATTTGTTAACCGGGAAAGTCCGACTGGATACAGGTCCATTTTCAGCAGAGGCCCAGGGAGAAAAGCTCCAAATGTACAAAAACAAGTGTAAATACAGTGAAATTATTGCAGTGAGTTATCACAAAACTGTGATTTGTTTAATGATATGTACACACAGGTACATGTTTTTCTCACATACACACAGCAAAGGTTGGAAGCAAGTAGCTGAGAAAGAAATAGTTAAAAGATTTCTTCTGAAAAAGGAAAACACATATATTAAGGTAGTTATCATACATGGTGTAGTGTTAACTTAAAATCTTTCCAGTAGGTGGGTGATACACATAATTTTAAACAGTTAGAGAGTCAGAGTTTTATTCTTGTAATGAGGCTCTCATTTATGAATTATGTTTGAGTGGGGGTTAGTCAGGGTTTGTACAGACACAAAGCCACTGCATTTTTAGGTATTTCCTAAGGGATTTTTTGAATTGGGATAAGAAGGGGTCAGTGGTGAGTTCAGCAGGAAGTAAGTTCTAGTTTTTACCATCAGAGTTGGAGAATAGTGATCAATCAGCTGAATTGTTGGTTTTAACAGTTTGCACTAGCAATTTTTTGGAAGAGTGAAGGGATTTTAAGTTACTGTAGGGGGTAATAATATTTTTCGGTATGGGTGTACTGTCTGGTTGTTAGAGGATTTTGTGAACAACTATTAGTTGGTTATATTGCAGTTGATAGGGTAGTTCAAGCCAGTCTAATGATTGAAGGTTAAGGCAGTGATGGGATCTATAAGCTGATCCTGTGGCAAATCTGGCAATGTTATTGTAGCACCTAGTAAATTTATTGAGGTTTGATTTGCTTAGGTTTACGAAGATGGGTGAGGCATAAGGAAGGGTCGATAGCAAATGTGTACGGGCAATAACAGTTCTAGCAGATGGGGTTAGGAATGATTTAATCCTGTATAAATAGTCTAATTTTTTTTATTAACTGTTTTAATAGTTTTGTCTATATGAGCATCAAACTTGAGGTTGTTGTCGATGATCACTCCCAGTAATTTAGTAATAGATTCTGGGAAATTATGGTACCATTGTTAGATATTATGCTGAGAGGTGGTGAGGGGACCTTGCGAGTTGGGGAGAAGAGTAATAGTTTGGTTTTATTTGGGTTTAATAGTAGTTGGTGACCAGTGAGCCAGTTCTCTGCTTTGTTGAAAGTGATTTGGGACAAGGATTGTAAATCTGTGGGGGAGGTGGCAGAGCAGATTAGGGTTGAGTCATCTGCATACTAAATACAAGTTGCATCAGGGATGACTTTGTAGAGGTCATTAATGAATATGGAGAATAGGAGGGGACCTAATATAGATCCATGTGGGACTCCAAGGGTGACTAGTAAAAGGGACGATAGGTTATTCTTCCATAGTACAGCTTGTTGTCTGTCACTTGGGTAAGAATGAAACCAGGTAACTGCTAGGTTATCTATGGAGAGTGATTTTAATGTGTTTAAGAGTAGCTGGTGATTTACCATATCAGATGCCTTTGATAGGTCAAGGAAGAGGGCTGAGGAGAGCTTGTTGTCATTACGGTTTTGATTTATTGTATGGGAGAAGGAGAGAAGGGCTGAGGTTGTACTATGACAAGGTCTAAATCCGTGCTGGGAGAGGGCTAGGAGAGTGTTTTGATTCAGATAGGCAAGAAACTACTTGTGGATACATTTTTTCATTATTTTAGCCAAGGGAGACATAATGGCTATAGGCCTGTAGTTTGAAAGTTCAGTGGAATCTCCTCCTTTATGAAGAGGAACAATGTGGGAAATTTTCCAGATGTGGGGGATATAGGCTTCATGGAGAGTTCTATTGATTAAAATTGATATGGGGTATGCTATTTCATTAGCGGCTTTTTGGAGATATTCTGCAGGTAGTAGGTTTGCTGAAAGGGTGGTGGGTTTCTGTTTTTTTAAGTAGGGACTTAATAAAAGATGTTGGTACTGGATCAGGCTTAAAGGGGATCTTATTATCAGGTGTGGGGTTGATGGTACTTGGGGTATAGGGCGATAGCTTACTGGCAAGGGATTGCATGGTTTCTGTAACGAAAGTGTTAAAGGTGTTAGCAACAATTTATACAATAGATACAACTATAAGGGCGTACTGCTTCATTCAGTAATTGACAGGAAGGGTGACTTACCTTGTTGCTGGGCCAGTATTGAGAATGGTGTGGAGGGCTGACTATGTTGGATGCACGTAGTACACTCTCTATACATGGTAAAGCACAGGTAGTGTCATGTTTGGCATCCCTTTTACTGTATGTGCGAGTAGGAGAGAGGTATCAGTCCCTGGGTCCCTACAGTGTCAGTGTGTGTGCTATGGGTTGCCTCTTTGCCAAGGCATGGGCATACTGGGCATGCCTCCTTCTGCCTACAGGGGCAGGCTCAGGATGTTCCTCCTCTGAGTCCCCCTGTGCCTGTGCTGGCCTTGGCAATGGTGGGGGGCTGTGTGGCCCTGCCCTGTGCTGTTGCTGCTGCAGCTGTTTCTGCAGGATCATATTGTGTAGCATGGCACATACTATGAACATTTGTGTACATGTAGCTGGAGAGTACTGCAAGGATCCACCAGATATGTCAAGGCAGTGGAACAGTGACTTGAGCATCCCAAACACACACTGTACAATGATCCTGGTTGTGCGTGTGCCTCATTAAGGTGTTCATGTCCATGTGTGTGTGCATTTCTGATGGGTGTCATCAACCACAGCTCCAGTGCATAGCCAGCATCCCCCACTAGATGGTCATATGGGATGTGTCACCTGGCAAACCCCTGATACAGCTGTGAGCAATGCCAGATGTGGGAGTCGTGATAGCTTCCAGAGCTGCCAGCACACACATTCATGTTAATGCCCTGGGCATTGCACACGACCTGACAGTTGATGGAGGGGAAGCACTTGTGGTTTTTGTAGACCCTACCCCGCTCACCAGGTGATGCTTTGATGTGGATGTGTGTGCAGTCTATAGCACCAACTACCTCAAGGTATTCTGCTATACTGCGGAAGACACGCATACTTCTGGTACCCCCATGATATTCCCAGTTGGTCTTTGGAAGGTACCTGTGGCTAGTATTCTTAAGCCTACACATACCTTGGTATCCACTGGGATGGGTTCCCCTCTGTTAGTTCTGTGTGTGAGGTGTGGCCGGCACAGCTCATTGATTTGCTGTAGAATGTTCCTGTCCACCCTATAGCACTCCACTATCTCCAGCTCATGTAGGCCCTGGCAGGTTACCCTGGGTCTGTACACTCTTCTCCTCCTCCTCACTGTGGGCTGTTTGTTCTCAGTCTCCTCCTCACCACCCTCAGTCTCTAGCACATATTGATGGAGTAAAGCCACAGCAGCCTCTAACATTTTTAGTTAGTTTTGCCAGTCAAAAATCCCCCGTCTGTATACACCGGTGGTGTAGAGTTTGTGGGAAAAACCAGTCTGTAGGGTGTTTGCATAGTTTATAGCAGTGTGCTGGGATGCTGCATGTGTAATTGGCTGATTCTGATACATTCCACCTGCCAGCTTTGCTAGTTCTCCTTGATTGCCTTCCTACTAGTGTTCCCCCTTCCCAATTCCTCCCTATTTAAGCCCCAAGGCACGCCTCACATACCCAGTGCTGAAATGTAAACAGTGCTGCCATTTCCTCTTTATTTTTTGTTTATGTTTAAAACCTGGTGCGCAGTGCGCACACCCGTTTAGTCTATGTACACAGTGCTCAGGCACATCTGATGCACACCCTTCCTTAGCTAAGGACAAACACAGGCCACAGAGCTCCAATGAGCTTCAACGAAGGTACACCCATTCACGCATGTCTCCACACAGAAGATGCTCTAGCAAGCATGACACACCTCCTTATGAAGTCATCCAGCTCTTAGACTTGTACTGTTGTATTCCTGTACCTACATGGTTCGGTACAAGCTGACACTTTGAAGAAATATGTGATTCAGTATAACTCCCCTCATTTGCATATGCCAATGTGTAGGTCATAGTTACTGCACTAAAATGGACCCTTTCCCCTTGTCAACCAGTGCTCCCTGGTATTGTTTACATTCTGCATGCCATAGACTATAATGGCAAAATGCAGATTTAACTTAAAATTGAGTTTTCCCTTTTTTTTTATTTTCGGAAGAATTCAGTTTGTGCGCCACTGCCCTATGCTTAAACAGCTGAGATTGGCCAAAAAAAGTTTAATTTTCATAATCACTTTTTAATGCCAATGGCCTTATATTTGGCCATTGGCATGTCTAATGTACACAATACATGCTTTTTCATGAGCTGTCATGCCTCCATTTTGTCAGTTGCAGAAATGTACTTAGTTATTTTCTGAATACATTTCTGCATTGACACTGTTCTATCACAGAGACCTGGCAGCTTAGTGAATCACTAAATCACCTAATTTGCATGGTTTTCACCAGAAGATGAGGTGACTTGCATATTTGCTGGTTTTCCGTGCTGGAACAGTGTAGGATCACTCGTGCACGTGAAAACGGCACTATCCTGAATCGCTCAGCGGCCATTTTCCATGCAGGAGCTCCTACACTGTTCCTGCATGGAAAAACAGCTTCCTGAATCCCGGGGAATCTTTTCCCATCCCATCCCAGCAGACTCCTCAGGAACCAGGGCTAGCTGAATCTGGGCTTCCTGGGCACCAATCTAGGCTCTGTTCGTATGCATGAGGCTTAACCTACACCCAAAGAAATAGATATTATTCTGTAGCACTCAGTTTTTGTTCCAAGCATCATTTGATTAAAAAGTTAGAAAAAAGCTATGAAATGGACTGCAGAGCATCTATGACTTCTGGGATTTAGTTGCTCCCAGATCCCCAGCTTTTTAACTCCACTATTTATTTTAGAGTTAGCACAGTCTGAGCTACAACCACTGGTATATCATGTGTTTGCCTCCCCCCCTCACTTTGGACATCTGAAAAGGTGGCAACCCAAATGTAGTTGGAAAAAGAAAAAACAAGGTCTTCCAGATCATGCTTATGTAGTCTACTTATATAACAGCTGATGTTGTGTCTTTTGGCTTTTCTACCACAGCAGAATTCCGGTCCACTAATGATTGGCAGTAGATTTTTACATGCCGAGTTGCTAGCCCTGACGCACAACCTTCAACGAAGGTACACCCATTCACGCATGTCTCCACACAGAAGATGCTCTAGCTGAGAATCGAACAGGACAATGTCTTACTGTGAGGTGACAATGCTACCGCAGCACCACCACCGCAGTTGATAACATCCACAAAAAGCCACACTTCTCAGAGTATTATAAAATTATGTTAAACCAAAACCTACTACAATAGCGGTAGAAAATAAAGAAATAATAGTATTAATTAAATGTATATAGACTTTTGATAAAATAAATAAATGATTTCAAAATACCACACCTTTCAGAGTACTACAAAACTATGTTAAATCAAGAACTAATACAGTCTTGGTGGAAAATAAAGAAATAACACTCTTAAATAAACACTTTTAATTAAATAAATAAGTGCTTTCATTGTTAAACACTGAAGACTTCATCATACTAAACATTCTGCGCTGTAGACTTTAAACAGTTCATTCATCACACAACAGGGATAAAACCCATAACACTTAATTATAAATTTGCATATATAATAACACTTTAAAAATTAAAAAAAAAAAAAAAACATATATAAGGAAGATGGACTAAAACAGAAAAGTTTGCTGGTAAATTAAAATGAATTCCAGCATTAAGCCCGCTCTTAATGCAGCTTTTAATTATAAGGCTGTTTTAAAGCCTAAGTGAGATATTAGGAAGTAAATTATTATGTACATTTTTATAGTGTTTAATTTTAAATTACGTTTTCTTTCTTTATTTTCCACCACAGTTATAGTGCATCCATACAAATCCCCAAAGAGTTAGAATCCTGTCTTATGTTGATTAAATTAACATTTAAAAGAGGAGAATCTATTAAATGAGACAGTAACCTTTTGTAATGTGAAATAAAAAAGAAGTAGAGAAACTACCTAGTCATCCACTCCCAAATCCGGGGGGGGGGGGTCATGTGGATTTAACTTAATTTTATAAACTAGTAAAAATAAACTAGTTCTGTATCTGAAACTTAAATATTTTGAGCTTGTTTTTCAGTAAGATATATTAATCATATCCCTTCTTAATTAAACATTTCAATATTCTGTTCCTTCAAATAATAATGTTTAGTCATTTTTCATAGTCACTACTATTCAGATATTCTATGCATGTAGCATAAGATTGTTCAGAATGTAATAAAACAGTATTTATGCCTTTACCTGCAGGCCTAGCCACAGTTTTATATTATACTGTAATTCTTTCATAACTAACTATTGTTCTGTAGGTAATTGTATTTTAGGATGCTTTCCTTAAAATAATCAAAATAATCTTTAATATTATATTTTAAAATTTCATTAAACTTCTGAATCACATTATGGAAAGAAGGAGTAAAATTAGACTTTAGAACATATGCATATTCATAGAAATACCTGTAATTATGATTGCTTCTCCTATCATAACCAAGTTATTATGCATTGAAGATATGGGTGCCAAGAAATTCACCTTGAGAGGAAAGTGAAGCGACCCACAAGAAGTTAATCTTGTTATCATTTACAAGAGTATTTAACAACTGAGTTACACATGGAGAGAACTGATCATACTTTTTAGTATGCAGTACATGGAGCTTTATTATCTCCAGTTTACCAGTATTTGCAGAAAAAAATGTAGGCATGTGAAGTGTTATTCATCTTTGAAAGCCGTAAAACACAACAGTGTCACATAGAAAGTAGTTAGAAACTAAGTGCCTCACTGATGAATGACTGGCTTTAAACATTTCTTAAGTCAGAGAGGTGCTTAACAAAGTTTTCTTTTTCCTAATTTAGAGGATAATTACAGTGCTTTATGTACTATGTAGAAGGTTATGATCGGGCCTCCGATCATAACCATATTATTATCCGTTTGAGTCATGCTTGCCAAGAAATTCACCTCAGGAGTGAAAGTCGAGAGGTGAATCTTGGTATTCATATTGAGAGCACAATAATAATTGGTTATAATCAATGAGATTCAATTAAAACTTCTTGTACTGCATGGAGTTTTATCTACTCTATGTACTACCAGTTACAAAAGAAAAAAAGTGCAAAGTGTTTTTATTGGCTTTAAAAGCCAGTAAAGCATTTTGTTCTCTTGCACAGACATCATGTAAATGTAATTGGATCAAAACACCAGGACAGTTTTTAAATACTGCTTTAATTAAGTTACTTACAGATTGACGTCTGTAAATTTCCACAGACAGAATATGAGGCAGAATATGCAGGGACCATTTATAGGTTACTACTAGGCTATCTACCACTACCACTATAGACCATTTAAAGCCTAGCCAAATTTACCAACCCAAAGGTAAAAATCAAAACCTGTACCTTATGTCTGTGAGGGAAACACCTCAACCACTATACCAACCCCCCCAACCTTGGGTGAAACCTGACTGTAACTGCACTTCTTTGAAGGCACTGTCATGCTTAGGTCTCACTCTACAGGAGCACATTACAGGTTTATCATTTTTTCTGATTTTGGAACATAGCATCATCATTTATACAATAAAAGTGATAGAAGAGTCACAGTCACAGACTACCACTTAAATCAATACTGTCCAGATTATTAGCTATTGCAGAATTATTATAAAAATTGAGTTAAATAAAGTTAATATACCAAACAAACCATGACCAGCTAAAGTAAGCTGTAGTTCAATTAGCAATGCAGATATTACACCACCAAGGATACTGAGCCCCAATACATTGATAACAGCATTACCATCAATGTTAATCAAACAATCATGAGTGTCCAGAGTTCCACAAAACAAGTATGAAGAACTACTGCCAAATGTGACAATATTATAAAAGTTTGTTTTAGTTGGTAAATCTTTTTTACTGATTATGATAGCCTCTTTGGTTACTGAATAGGAAAAGCTTCTTTCCTCCATGAAATAGTACTGCTGTAATAAAGGATTCATCCCTGGCCTGCTAGTTTCATTTGAAATTCCAGCTGATGAATTTAGCTTCAGCAGAAGTGCCTGATAACTCATTTAACTCATGAAGGAACTATCACTTTGAAAACTGCCCTCTTATTATTAATACCTTTTATGTCATTTGTTTGTTGGCTTTATATATTACAGGAAACTATCCCAGTACAAGCCAAAGACATTACCCTTAAATGGGAGTAACACCTATCTGTAGCACAGGGCCTGACTCTTAGCTTATATCCTTTTCTCTATCACAAGGCACCCTATCCAGGGACTAAGAGGTGACTAAGACCACAGGAGTCCTTCCAATGTCAGACCTATTCCTGTAGCTGGACTTTGCTCTCCATTTGAACAGAGAGGTGGCCTATGTGTCTCGGTTAGTTTACAGAGGATTTTTGACTTCTGCTAATTTGCTGCCAAAGTGCACATTTCTGGTATCTCTGTCTATCATGATGTAATGGAGGGAAGAACCTTTTAATCATCTGGTTAAGAAGTTCCTTAAAGGAGGAGTTCTGTACCTTCACCCACATTTAATTATGCCAAACCCTTCTTTGAGATAAAATTTTATGTGTGCCAGACTTGGCTGTGCCCAGCTTAGACCCAGTGGTTCAGTGGCTTAGAAGTTTGTAAGATACTTTACTTGCTTGGTTTCACCTCCACTTGAAAGATCTTGGAAGTTCAGGCAGTGATTGTATTTCACAAGGACTGGGTGTCCCTCGGAACTAGCCCACTTTGCCATATGAGATTGTGTTCGTAAACCACACATTTCATTTTTGATTTCTTTCCATGTGGCAAATAACAAGGGTCCTTCTCACCAAGGCATTTGATACAATACCTCACTCAAGCAATGCTGACAAACTCTCTGAACTAGGAATAAAGCCCTACATAATTCACTGGATTGATGGCTGATTCACAGACAGGCCCAGGAGGTCAAGATTGGCGAGACTAATAGAATACGTCAGGGCTCCGCACTGGGTCTGCTCCTGTTTGACATCTAGTCCTGGAAGTCAAGGCTAATGTCAAATGCCATTGGCTCATTTTGCAGATGATTGTAAATTGGGAGCTATTATAGACTCCCCTCATGACACCAAGATCTTGCAAGAGGGTCTAACACAGACAAATGTCTGGTGTCATAGCCACTGTTTAAAACTCAATGCCAAGAAATGCATTATAATTCCCTTTGGGAAATTGTTCAACCACGTTAATTACTCCATCAATAAAACAACCTGAGTTGAACTGGTAGTTAGGGATCTGGGAACATATGTAAACATTAATCTGGTCTTTGACCATCATGTAGCAAAGATAGTAAGAAAAGCTTTCCATGTTGTCCAGCATCCAGGTCCAAAGAAGTTATAGCACCACTCCACTTAGCCCTTATCCGACTCATCATTGAGTACAATGTCCCCTTTGGCATGTACTTAACCAGACACTTGCAACACTTGGAATGCCCAAAAGCTGCTGAGGGGTGATCTATGCTTGACTTATAAGGCATAATCAGATCCAGCCTGATGGATATGTTGCACATCTGCAAAACAAACAGCAAAAGAAATACTAGACACAAGGATTTGAACTTCACTTGTGACATAAATAGAACATATTGGAGGGGAAAGATATGTGACTCAAAGGCTCCCCATGCTATGGAATAGGCTCCCCATCAATGTGAAGCAGAGTTCATTATTGTCCCTATTCAAAAAAAATCTTGACCACTGGATAGAAAATTGCAAATTCACCCCCGGTCTGGCTCCTGTGGCTCTGATGGATGGAGGCTGTCATAAGTAAAATCCTCTCCAATTAACTTCCCCCATAAATCCCTTAGGTGCCTTCTTACTAACATACCCCCCTCCTAATAGATGCCTAAGGTACTCGGTGACAAGGATGCATGGCTAGGCTTATAAAGGTCTAGCAACAATCTATGAACCTATGGACCTTTGACATGTATTCCCAACTCAGGTTTTACCTACAGAAAGTGTATAAGTTCAAGAAGATGGAATAATTGTTTATTTTCTTTGTTCCAGTAAAGAGGAGAAACTAGCAATTGTTTTGCAAACTCTCCCTAAGTGGATTTCCAGCTGCTCTGTGTTTATCCATTAAACAATCATCCACCCATTGGAAAATGTTGTTTCCAAAGGCCATGCAAATAGAGACCTGAGTAGTTTTCAATGCTTGCTTCAAAAATGTCTCCATTGTCATTTGGAATATTTGTCCCACAGCCATGTGATCACCTGTTCTCACCTTCACTAAACATTATTTCTTTTATTGATTCTTTGATTCCAGGAATATTAGCATTTCTGTGTTATATGATTTGGCCTTTTAAGCTTTTGCCTTTTGGCCATTAGATGAAGCTGAGTAGCCCAAGGAGTGAGCACATTCCCCTAGCCTGATGGCAGCATCTTGGGCTCACTCTGTGGGACATTTTTTATCAGCTTATTAGGATAAATTCTATGTTTTTTGAGAGCTGGATTGTGATTTAAAGCCAGAATTACCAATGTCATTCAATGGCTTATTGATATTTTACAGCAATATATTATAAATGATGCTTTTAAAATATTTTATTTAGTATTTAATTTATTGTATACAACTTCATAAAGCAGTCTTTCACACTTAGTTCATTTCAGTGCTGTCTTATTTATATATACTACGTCATGTTTCTCAGATTCTGACTTTTCAAAAGGATTGTCAAGAGCATGGAAGTTCCTGATTTGTCCTTTGTCTCTGATACTTTATTTGCATTCTAAAACTCTTTTGAATTAGTTACTGTACAATACCTTAGGTTCATAGGTTCATAGGTGTTTACTAGGCTAACGACCACAATGGCCTTTTTAAGCCTTGCCATGCATCCCAATTCTCTGATGAGTTCTGATACCCTTGATAAGTGTAAGCAGGGGCCTGGGAGATGAACCATTTACAGGTTACCTGTGTTCCATTAGAGACATGGGTGCCAAACCAGAGATGAATTTCCGGTTTCCCATCCAATTGCCCATGTTGCACTTGAATTGGATTAGGAAGGAAGTCTGCTTCACATGGATGGTGAGCCTGTTCTACAGATGGGATAGTCTTTGGGATACATACCTATCTCTCCAGCAGGTCCTATTTATATCACAGGCAAGGTTTAAGTCTTTAGAATGGGTAATTCTGGTACTGTTTTGTGGATATGCAGGAAGCCCATCAGAGTAGGCATCCTGAAGCTGTTTGTTGAAGTCTGATCACATTTAAGATTTTGATTTGGTTGGATGCCTAAATTTGCTTCAGTGGGAGTTATTTTGTTTTCTTTTCTCAACACAATGGAGTTTGAAATCCTACTGGAGAAATACAGGATGAAATGGAAATACAGGTCATAAAAGCTAAAACTTTGTCACTTATAACTCCAGAGCAGGAACTCAAACTAAATTAAGTATCAGAATGCACCTGACTAAAGAAAAGCATATAGCAGAAAGCCAGAAAAAATTATCCTATTCTTTGATGAGTATAGTTTGTATGAGTGACTTCACTTAGATTCCTTTTCACTGTATTTCTTCAAAACCATATTGACTTATACTTGTGAGGCAGCAGTGCACTGCAGTGTTTTTCAGTTTTCACTACTTTTGGGTGACAACAGAATGCATATATATATATATATATATATATATATATATATATATATATATATATATATGTGTGTGTGTGTGTGTGGATCTATGTCAGTTGATCGAGTTTTCAGAAACTTGAAATTCATATAAGTGAGATGATAAGATCAAATTTCTGAAAATTCGGACATTAAAACAAAAAACACAAACATTTTTTTATGGTTTTGTGCCCTTCCACATCCCTGCTAATTTTATATATATATATATATATATATATATATATATATATATATATATATATATATACCAACTCAGAAATCGCAGTATATTGAGGAAAACTACAAATTTCCCAATCCTCACTGTACTGCGATCTCAATTCAAAAGCTTTGGGTTTTCAGAAATTTGATCATATAATCTCGCCGATATGAATTTTGAGTTTCTGAAAACTTGATTAACTAATAGGGATCCATACATACATACAAGACAACCATTTTGTGGGATATATCATATATTACAGATGCTTTGTAGATTATTTGTTTCCAATTTGGGTAAGATTATTGCATGACCTGAAGATTTTATACATTGAAGGGACGACTACTTTTTTGAAATGTACAGCTCATTTTGCTGAACACTATAGACTTTTTAGATGTTATGATTACTAAAACATCTGAAGGTTTAATTAGAACCAGTGTATTTATCAAACCCTCTAAAAGAAACTTTTGTTACATCACAAAAGCATGCATCCCAGTTATATCTACAGAAATGTACTTAAAGGCAATTTACTAGATATTTCAGGTTGAACAATGATGAGTTACACTTGCAGGAAGATTTTGATATATTAACCAATAATTTTATGAGTAGGGGCTATTCCACCAATGGCATTAACTCTACAATTAAAGAGGTTGTTGAGGAGCGAAGAGGCAGGGATAAACCTAATTTTAATACCTTTAGCAGATTGGATAATCAATCTGCATTACCTTCCATTAGTGATTTTGTTATCAGAGGTCCTTTAACCAATAATGATGTGCCAACCGCTCCAGCTAATGGGCCAGTTTCTAGAAACTGGTTAGCCAGTGGCATAGGTTCCAGTAGAACTGATGGTGCAGTGTCTGATATGACCTATAAAGCTGTTCCAGCTATCTCGACCAATAGCCTTGAGCAATGAAATTCTTTAGTCAGTGAATATAGTTGAATAAAATTTACCAATTATAATGCCTGTTTGACTTCATTCACCAATGATACAGGTTTTAATATGAGGGAAGTTCCTTGTCATGATATAGTGAATGGGATGGCTAATGGTAACAGGGAATTGGCCAGAGATATAACCCAAATATCTCTTACATACTCCAGTGATGTGAGTAGGGGTATGTAACATCATAAAGAAGAAATGATTGATTTTGCAGGTGGACGACAAGTTAAAAGGGATTATTGGCAGAAGATATAACTTTTGTTTTAAAATTTGTAAATCACTCAAGTGTCATTTGTGTTACAATTTGAATAAGACCAGTGAGAAGCTTTCTGCATGGAGAGGTACCTTTCCATGTCTATCATGTAGTTCTTGTAAGTACATCTTAGACTGGAATTATTTTATATATCCAGATACTAATTTTAGATACAGCCCTGATTTATTTGCTATATGTAGGAGCACTAATCTGCTTTATTTGGCAGTAAGTTCTGAGTGTTCACATTTTTATGTTGGGAAGATGAACAGATCCCTTAGAGAATGAAATACTGAGCATATGAGTAACATTAGGAGGGTTAAGCTGACTAATGTCCTTGCCAAACATGTAACTATGTATGGTTCTATGCACTTTTTAGAATTTTGGTCTTACAACTCACGCACAAAGATGCAAGGGGGGGGGATGACTCTTCTAATGCTCCTGAAACAGCTGAGGTGAGATGGATTATTAAGCTGCCTGCTGATAGAGGGTTTGGTTTGGATGAAATGGTCCCTTTAAAACCTACATTAAAGTTGTCACGTGATTTGTTTTATTTGGCATTTTAATTGATTAATTGATGTTTGTTTGGTTCATAGTTATTTATATATATATATATATATATATATATATATATATATATATATATATATATATATATATATATATACTATTTGAGAATACAATTTTATGTTCTTTGGTCTGATGAAGCACCTTTGTTAGGCATGAAAGAGCTTACCATTCATTAAAACTTTGATTCATTATTTTGTGCTGTGTATGGTGGGTCTTATTTATTATCTTGGAAAAATTCAAGAAGACAGTCAGCAGTGCAGATATAATTCATAAGGAAAGCCAGCAAGAAGGAATCACTAGTCCAGATTTATTGAGGATGGATGGAAGGAGTGTTTCAAGAAGCTTCTGAATGGGTGCCACAGAAGCTATACTATGATATACATAACTTATGATAAATAAGAAAGGAGAATACATCACCCTGCCTAAAATGCTGGAGAGAGTGAGTAATAAACAAATGCACAGCAAAGTAGAAAATAAGATGAGAGGTGAGTATTCAGATAAGCATGCAGTACAATTGACCCATTATTTGCATTTAGACAAATTTTGAGGAAGAAACCAGCCATAACAAAAAAGTCCAACTGAACATTCATAGGCTTGGGGAAAGCACATGACAAGGTTCCAGGAAAACTGACTTGGGCAATCATGTGATGGTTCAAAGTCCCAGAATAATTGGTTGAGTTAGTGCAGGCTGTGTATAAGGACCCAAAGACACAAATGCAAGAAGTAGACACACAGAAGGGTTTTCAGGGGGAGTAGGTGAGCCCAGGGTTCAAATCTGAAACCACTTCTGCTCATGCTAGTGATGGACTACATCAGCAAACAATTTAGAGGGACATATTAACAAAGCTTCTGTATGCAGACAACATAGTACTAAAAATAGTGTTTGAACAGGAACTTCAGCAAATGATGGGGGATTGGAATGCAAAATTGAAGACACACAGAATGAAACTGAATACAGATAAACCAGGGGTCATTGCAGCAAATGGAGGAAATTAGACGAAGCTGAAAACTGAGATAAATGGGAAAAGAGGGAAACAGGTTACCAGTTTCAAGTTATGTGGGATCTGTAGCTGGTGAGAAGTGTGAATGAAGAGATCAAAATTATTATGAGACATGCTTTAGCAAATTGGTACAACATGTCGGATTTGAATTATCATATTAGATTCATTTGACAAGTTGGTTGTTTAAATTCAAAGACAGAAGCAGAGCATGTTAAACTGAGTTATTTGAAAATAAGTATTCATTTATTTTATAAAGATGAAAACATTTTGCCAGGTGGCATATAATTTCAATAAATTTAGGTTGAGTATTCCTTGTTTACTTTGAAGACTAGATTTAAATTTATGTACCATTAAAATAACTTATTTGCTCTTCTACATTTATTCTGACTTAGCCCCAATACATATTGGTACATTCAAATGAGTCTACATGTCAGTCTCCCTAAAATCTTGCAAATATTTAAATAATATTTGAAGATGAATAAATACAATTTTGTCTGTAAAATTGAAGTAGCTATTTGTTTACATATGAATACGGATACTTATTATACATAAAACCCATAATTAGTTGTTTGATATTGAATACCATAAACTGAATCTTTTTTTGCCTTCTAATGAATGTTAGAGAATAGTTAAACAATATTTCTAAGTAAGGATTCTTTTTCCCTCTTTATTAACACAAACTTTTATACACACATTCATAGGAATAAATAATGTTAGCTTACATTAAATAAAAAGGTAGATTTCCAATAATTTGAATTCCAGTTTTAGGACAACTTATCACATTATTATACTTTACATATTATTTTTATTAAAGGAATGTAGTAATATTTCAGTAAGAGGTTAGATGTCAAGCAAAACTCATTCTGTAGGTAGGCATGTCTTGAGCAGTGTTACCATTTTGTTAAGTGTACATATAGCATTTGTAGATTTTGTTTATTTAATTTTTGTTATTGTCTGCCTCATTAGGAGTCTGTTTAGGATAGACTTGGAGATATGGGAAAGGGTGTTATTTATACATTTTAGTTTTATGTGTATTTATTTTATAAGACTGACATTTACAAGGACTTTCTAAGATGTCTGCACACTGATCAACAGCTTAACTTCAGCTCTCCAAGTGTGAAAAAAAAAGAAACTGAAAGACAAGGGCCAGGAACATTGTCACTTTTAGTAAATTCAGTTACTGGCTAGTAAGTACACTGCCTAGATGCCAGCAAAGAAGAAACTAAGAGAGCCTGAAAGAAAATCAACTAGACAAGGTAAAAGGAAAGCACTGACTGGAGGAGAATCCTGCAGCTGTTCAGCAAGAAGCAGTTCCAGCTCCAGCTTTGTTGCAAGACATGACTTCCAGTAATGTAGAGGAAAAATAAGTCAAATGTGCTTGGAGGTGATTAAAATAAATGAAATCCTGAAGGAGTATATCAGCTGAAATAACAAAAGGCTGGAATAAATGAAAGAACCTTAAACAGATATTTAGATGAGCTGATAAAACAGTAAAAATCAGAGGTCAAAATGAAGAAAAGGCTGGCTGAGTATGAAAAATGTTCAACAAGAGATATTTCAAAAGATGGTAGAATTAGAGGACAGAATCTGAGATTTTCTGCTGTACCACAGAAACTTGAAGGAACAGACTTTATTCATTTTATGATGGCACAAATAAGCAACTGGACTGATATTCCATAGAAGAAACTGTTAATTGAAATGAACAGGAGGAAATACAATTTTTTTTCCAACAAAAAGTGATCCATCAAGTAGAAGGGGACTTTACTTCTCATTCTTCTGATAATAACACAGACAGACTTTGCCAGACTTTACCAGTCAAACATTTCCCACTGTTTGAAAGGAAAATGCTTGAGAGACAGAGAGAAACATAGGAGTTGACTAGAAGAATCAGGAGTACCTTGGAACTGAACTGGAATCTGGAGCTGGGAGATGGAGATGAACAGGAAGAAGACCAGCAATGTGGAAATTAGTAAATAAATGTGAGACTGCAAATCATCAATCACATTTGTGAAATATGGCTGTATAAGAAAGAATGGAATTTTGTTGAATTTGTTAAACTTGTGGGGAACAGAAAGTCATTTGCCCCAATTCATATCATTCATGTTTGGAAAGACTCTGAGGGGAAGGGAAAAAGAAGGAAAACATTAACTGTAAGTAAAACCTTTTCTATTCTTAACAGTATTTATATGAAACATGTTATGATTTAAATTGCATATTTTAAAGTAAAGCATTTTAATTGCTCTTGTATGTGATAAAGATGCTAAAGTAAGCAGATGCTTTTTTCTCTTTCTTCTTCTTATTGTTATGTAGGAACTACAATACAAAAAGAGAAAATAAGTTTAGATAAAATCATGCTTAAGTTATGAAATCTTGGGTTGTTAGGTGGGGGTTGGGGTATATAAGTTCGCAGATCATAATATATGTAGAGCTGATATGGTTTCTCTTCTTATGTTTGCATAGGTGAATGTCTGGATTAAGACCCTTGGCTTAATCCAATAACAAGTTTTAAGTGAAAACAAGTAAATAAGAGAACACTGAACATAATGAGAAGTTTTCCTTTAGCAATAAATGTTTCAGCTTGTCTTTAAAAGCCTGCAGCTGATGACTACATTTTTTCTCTTATGTTTCCATGGAGACAAGCTTATTATAGGGCAACAAAAAGCCAGAACACTGGTTTCTTCAAGGGTAAAAGTTAATGTTTTTGAAAGCATGTAAGTTGTTTTTCGCATTGGAAAGAGGAAAAAAAGATAAAAAAAATATACACTAATTAGTATAAGTTGAAGTACAGGCAATAACGTGCCTTAAATTTTAGGTAAATTAAGGCCTGTGTTTGTAGCTGTTTGTGGCAACTGTTACATTTAGGAGGGTTAAACTTTATTATATGAAGATGTACATAGTTGTGTGTGTTTGTATTAACCTGAGAGGTTATGAGGGTGTTTTGTGGGAGTGTTTGCTTTTTTTGTTTGAGGGTTTTCATTAAAACAAAATGACTTGTAAATTGTGACATAGGTTTCAAACAATTAATATGTGATGCCCGTGCCCTGGCCCAGCAATTAAGGAACCTCAGTCCTCACCACTAACACCAGAGTGGGCATCTCATATATGAGGAAAGGATAACAAATACACACAGTAAAGTGCAATTTCCCTTAAGAGCACACAGAGATCACAGTCAGTCCAGGGCTGGTCGCTCCCTTGCTCTGCAGGTCACAAATAAGACTCCCCACTGGCACAGCTATAGGGTCCAGATCTCAGCCTAGTGGGCAAGCTAAATCCTCTAGCACTCTCTTTGTCCAACCAGTGCTTCATGTCCCTGCCCAAGTAGCTGACACACACACACTCATGCACTTTGAGAAGATTTTATACAACCACACAGACACTCCTGAGGAAGGCTGGCACAGTTTCTCCAGCTGTGCCACTTTCTCCCAGACTATATGGTAGTTCCACTTGCCACCACCCACTAATACTTATCAGCTACTCAAAGGCCTTTAAAAGGGTGTCCAATTATTACTGTGCAATATTATTATCCAATTGGTAGTATAGCCCAGGGCTAAAGCTATTAGAGTGGGTTTGTACAATTTTACCAAAGGCATGCAAGTACTCTTAAGAGCTTAAATTATCACTACACAAAACAGCCACAGTTGAAAGGTTTTAAAATATTTAATAATAAATAATAAAAACACAATATAATACTTCTTACTACACAGTGCTAGTCAAGAGTTCAGAGATCACACATAAATACTTAAAATAAATCAGCAGTACAGTTCTGACATTACAGAAAAACACTTAGTCTAATCTTTCTAGTTCCTAGCTATTTCTAAAAGAAAACACAGGTCTAAGATAACTAACATATGAGCAGGACAGTACTGTGAGTTGGATGATCAAGACAAAAATGCTTAATGCCTTCTGATTCTCTCTGTTTAAATTGTTATTGCAGTCCTGATTCTCATTACATCATTTTTTACACTTTCCTGGTGTTCCCAGACTGACAGAAACTGCATTTACATTCTTTTAAACCTAGGCATAAACCAGAGCAATAAAGGACATTCCACATGTAAATTCTGGTCATTAACTTTAGCCTTAAAACAATAGGCAGGAAGCCTTCAATCTAGATCAGCCAGAGCCGAATTGTAAACATCAAAGACAGTCATGAAATGCTTGACTTAGCTTTCTTTACAGCAGAGGGCAATGCTGCTGCATTGTTTTAAGTTCAACATTTCACAGCATATTCTTTCATTTAAGAAAACAAGCCTGTATTTCAACATTCATATTTACAAATGATAGAATTATCTGCACAATTCTATCTGGCTAGGCTGGCAGCCTTCACAGTTGGTGATAAGAAAAACTGGATAAAAGGATTAACCGGTCAAACATTAGTGGGTATGTGTATTACAAAAGCTAGAAATAGACATTTAAAAAAAGCTGGCATATATAATAGGCGAAAATAATAACTTCTTATCATGATGGTAACACTTTTCATATTATCTTGGAATGTGAATGGTCTCATAGGTATAGACTGTGATGATATAAGGTACTGCCAGCTATGCCAGGAGAAGTAGGGCAGTGGATGTGTAACATATGACAGCATAGCTAACTGGAGTTTTGTAAAGAATTATATGTCATTTGTATATCAAACTTTGTACAGGTGCTTGTGTTGAAAATGCATTTGTAAAGTTGCTTGTGTTAAAAAAATGCAGCAACAGTGGGTCCTGCTGGACAGAAAAGAAATACACATGTATGTCAGACTGTATGGTAACTGTTGAAATTAAAATATTGTAACAGATGATACTGGAAGAGAAGAGGTTGAGCTCAGTCCAGCTTCTTCTTCTTTCAGCTTTTCCTGGTTAGGGGTCGCCACAGCAGATCACCTGTCCGCTCATGATTGGCAGTGGAGTTTTATGGTGTTGAGTTGCCAGCCTGGCACCCAACCTTCCACAGAGGGCACACGCACTCACACCTAGGGCCAACTTAGAGTGTCTAATCCACCTACAGCATGTCTTTGGGATGTGGGATGAAACTGGAGTACCTGGAAGAAACCCACGTGACCACAAGCAGGACATGCAGACTCCGTACAGAATGCACCCCAGCCGAGGATCGAATGATCTCAGTCCAGCTAATTTTGAAAAATAGTCTGGAATTAAATTACCTGGTTTAGGCTATAAAGATTGTATCTTACAGTCCTGATTGCAGCCAGAGACAAAATGTATGTGAAAACCAGGACCAGGAATCCTTCTATATTGTCCTTAGGGGTGAACTAATTACTACCCTGGAAGGGTGAACATTTTTGAAATTGTTTTATAGCTTCCAGATGCTATAACACATCTTTACAAAGCTCTATGTGTGTGTGTGTGTGTGTGTGTGTGTGTGTGTGTGTGTGTGTGTGTGTGTGTGTGTGGTAACGCATATGTGTAAGATTCTGGCTCAATTTCTAGTAAAGGGGGTAATGTGGGAACCAGAAGTCAAGTGACAAGATGTATGTGATGCAGTTCTATAATCCAGCACTGAAATGATGTTTTAGTACTAGATGAGACAGAAGTCGCAGGGCAGTCTGTAAAACCTGAAACAAAGGAAGACAACTCACCACATCATCTTTCCTTGTTTTAGTAAGTGAGCTAGGGGACAGTAATTCTTTAGCTCATTCAGGAAAATATAGTAAGATTGGTTAAGTGTTGTTTTTCTGTGTGGACCTTCTGAAATGTGTTAATTTTAATATTTCCTGTGATTGAAACTCTGGTGTTTATTGTAAATAGATATTCAGTATTTTCATGTTCTGACTATAGAGGAAAAAGGTTTTTAGTACTTAATAAATAAGCACCTATCCAGGCATGTCTAAGGGTCAGCTCCTGGTGTTTTCTGCTGTCTACCTGATGAATCTGGACATCTTGGGGCAATGCAGCAATTGCCTTATGTACACAGACAACCCTCTCCTCCTACCACCCAACATTACAACCTGTGAGAGATACACTTATATAGCCAAACTGGAAGCAAAGCTCTCTTCACCCAAGACTGGACTAGACAGTCAAGAGGAGAAGGTAAACACTTGCACCACACCACACTCATCACATAGTCCCTCAAAACCTACACCACCAAAGCACACACATAGAAACACAAAACACACACCTACATTCATGGAAGCTCTCCATAAAAATCTGCTCGAGCAACAGAGACCTCCAAAGCATAAACACAGACAGCCTCCACCCCCCAACACAACCCAAATGACACATAGCCTAACCACAGCCCATAATGCATAACATTGTACCCAACACTCTAGTCATAGGTGACTCTATAGTCAGGCACACTGATGTTCCACTCACCAGGCTAAACAAGGAGAAAGTTACTTTCAGCTGCCTGTCGGGTGCCAGGATCCGCCACATAATGCACGCACTCAGTTCACTCTACAAGTACAAATATGACTCCGTCATTGTCCATGTTGGTGTGAATGACCTGAGACATACCTCCCTGGACTACATGAAAAGAGACATGGAGGAGCTCTCTGATCTTGTAGCCCAGGCAGGTATGACCTTAGCCCTGAGTAGCATCCTGCCATCACCCAGAATGATACCACAGTACAAGGACAAAATGATTGACTTCAACAATTGGCTAAGCTTCTGGTGTCATTCTAAGGGGATCCAGTATCTGTCTGCCTGGGATGACATGATCGACAGACCAGGATGCTTTGCCAGAGATGGTCTGCACCTGTTGCCCTTGGGATTCTGGATATTGGCTAAGGCTCTTGCCACCCCTACAGTGCCTTTTTTAGGCAAGGTTCAAATGACAAATTTACCACCGTAACAGGTACAAGCAAGCAAAATCTGAGGGTAATGCTACCCAATGCTAGAAGTCTAAACCTCAAAATGCACTCACTCGAGGCACTCCTTAAAATGGAGAACATCGACATCTGTGCAGTGACAGAGACCTGGTTCAAGGCTCCAGAGAGCACCCCTGCATTACCAGGCCTTAATTTATACCATGTTTATACATGACATCAAACTGACAAAGCTGTTCAAGGGAAACATATAGAAGCCTGAACTAGGAATTCCGCAGAATGTAACAATCACATTCTGAACAAATAGTATTAAATTGACAATAATCACTCAGTTCAACCTTTGCTGATTATACAAAATAGAATGTTGCCATTTAAATCTAAAAAACTTTCAGTATATGCCATAAAATGGCAATTTATGAATATGGAAAGGGAGCTTGTAAACATTAATCACAATAAGTGAATTTGCTGTTTTTAACCTATAATTTCACTCATTTTATAATAAGAAATGACAGATATGAAAATCTTTATGTGTACTAAATGGGGGGAAGAGGGATGTACTGATAATTAGAATGCACTAACTTTCATCAATGTTCACATAAAACAAACTTGATGCTTTAAGTAAGTTAGCAACAAACAAAGTGATTACTTAAATGCTGGCAAACAATGAAATATAACTTCTGATATATCCAGTAAAATACAATGTATTATAAACATTAGGTATAAATATTATTACCATCTATTTATATTAAGTAATACTTTTTGAAAGACTTTGTCAGTAAGGGTAAATATGTTAAATAACTGTGTGCTATAATCTTTTACTGAGGTTTTACATGATACATCCTACTTTACTATGATTGAATTGTTTGTCATCTATCTTTCATGTAAATATTAATTGCTTATACAATAAGTAGACATTTATATTGTATTAGAACTCTGTCTAATCTACAATAGTACTATATCTGTTCAAAATAATATAAATATTGCTTATTCCTATTACAAATATTCTCCATATGATAATTCAATTTATGGAACTCAGACGTTCTGGATTGTCAAGGAGCAAAATCTGAGGGTAATGCTACTCAATGGTAGAAGTCTAAACCTCAAAATGCACTCACTCGAGGCACTCCTTAAAATGGCGAACATCAACATCTGTGCAATGACAGAGACCTGGTTCAAGGCTCCAGAGAGCACCCCTGCATTACCAGGCTATAATTCATACCACACCTTTCGGCCACTTAACCTGGACCGAAACACTAAAGGCGGAGGCGTGACCATATTCATTAAGGATATCCACACCTCCAGGCTAGTTGCTCAGCATAATGCATCCGAGATTATCCAAGTGCAACTAACTCTGGGCATGACCGCAATCCAAATTGTAGCTTGCTACAGATCACCCACCATGCCCCAGGATTCCCACTCCTCATTTCTTGATACACTGGAAAATATTAGGATACAACCCAGCATCCTTATAATGGGTGATTTCAACTACCCCACCATTAACTGGGAAAACTACGCATGTACCAACTCTTTTGCTCGACGTTTTCATAAATTCCAATCCCTTGGATCAACTTATACACACCCCTACCAGGGGAAGCAATATCCTAGACCTGGTTCTTACCAACATGGGCAACTGGTGTTCCACACCAGAGGTCAATTCCTCGTTGGTCAGATTCGACCACAAGCTAATCACCCTAGACATCCACATCCCGCCTCCACCCCTCATTAGAGAAACCACCGTAAAACATTTCTCCAAAGTCAACTTCATGCTTCTTAAGACAGAAGTGACAAACTTTACGACACCCATGCAGATGGACAATAGAGGTACAACTGTTGAATCCTACACAAATGCACTTTATAGGCACTTACACAAGTGTATGGATCATGCTATCCCTAACAGAACCAAGATGCTATCCTCCAAAAAAAGGAAGCCAATCTGGTCCCCTGCCATAAACAAACTCTACAACAGAAGAAAGAAACTGTTGCAAAAAATAGTAAAATCCCATGATTGGAGGAACTCCCTGGTCAGCCTCAGTAAGAAGCTGAGATGCCTCATAAAATCCTCCAAAGCTAGTTACGAAAACAAAATCGCCACTGATTCTAAAGACAACCACAAAGCATTCTATAGCTATGTCAAGAATCTTAATCGCAGCACTCAGATCTGCTCTGAGTTACATCACAATGGCACTAAATATACAGAACCAACTGATATTGGCAACATCCTGGCAGAAAGGTTCAGTGCTAACTTTACCCCCCTCTCACCCCCTAAAGGACCCATCTCTATACCGGAAGAATGCAAAGTTCCTGTAATCATGGTTGCACAGGTAAAAACTACACTCTCCAAAGCCAAGAACACAGCATCCATAGGACATGACAACATCCCAGGCTGCAATCTACATGAACTACAGAACGAACTGGCACCCCACCTAAGTACCATGTTCAATCATAGTCTCACCTCAGGCTTTGTGCCCACTGAATGGCACACAGTGACAGTTATCCCACTCCACAAAGGGGGAGCCACCACTGATCCTGGGAACTACCGACCCATTAGCCTGACGAGCCTGGTCTGCTAGGCCATGGAACATATCATCATGGAACTTATAAACAAAGATATTGGCAATCTCCAAACTCTGGACCCCACCCAGTTCGGGTTTGTAAAAGGCAGATCATGTCTCCTAAACCTGATAGACGTCTTTGAAGCAGTCACCAAAGCTGTAGACGAGGATAAGGTGGTTCACATAGCCTATCTAGATCTCACCAAGGCTTTTGACACCACCCCCCACTCTGGAATTAAAGATAAACTCACTAAACTAGGTATAAATCCCTATGTCACAAGATGGGTTGCCAACTGGCTCACTGACAGAACCCACACTGTGAAAGTAGCAGACTCCAAATCTGACTTCAGACCAGTGACAAGTGGAGTACCCCAGGGTTCAGTCCTGGGTCCTCTCCTGTTTGGTATGTACTTTTCTGAAGTACAGGCTAACACAAAAGGTCTTTGGCTAATGAAGTTCACAGATGACTGCAAACTGGGAGCCATAATCGAAACGCCTAACGATGTGGACATCCTACAAAAGGGCCTCACTGAGACAGATGCCTGGTGTCAAAGCCATGGCCTCAAGCTCAATGCCAAAAAGTGAATTGTCATCTCCTTTGGTAAAAACTCTGTACCCACGAACTACTACATAGGTGGTAGTCTACTTAACACCGAACGTATGATAAGAGACCTTGGGACACAGGTGGACAGTAGTCTCTCCTTTGATAATCACATCGCCACAGTAGTCAGGAAATCTTGCGTGGCACACCTCATCACAAAAGGTTTCTCATCCAGGAAAAAAGAGGTCATTGTTCCCCTCTACTCATCACTCATTAGACCCACTACAGGGTACAATACTCCTTTTGGTATGTACCTCACAAGACATCTACAACTGGAAAGGCCACAGAAATACCTCACAAAGAGGATTACCAGCCTCAAACAGATGCCTTAAACAGACTGTCTCAAAAAACTCCAGCTTTACTCCATTGCATATCGCCTACTTAGAGGCGATCTCTACCTAACATATAAAGCTATGTCAAACCCAGAGCTGTTGGACATGCTCCACTTAAAGAAATCCCAATCCCTCCGAGCTACACGCTCTAGTGACCTAAACCTTGTCACCACAATAAACAGAACATGCTGGAGGAATAGATTCCTGTCCCAGAGACTTCCCATACTCTGGAACAAACTACCTATCTATATCAAACAAAGCTCTTCATTAGCACTCTTCAAGAAAAATCTTAATGATTGGATGGGAAATAAGAAATTCACCCCGGGGATCACTTCTGTGGCTCCGCTCGGCAGGGGCACAGGAAAATAATTTTCTTGGGTGGCGAAAGCCAGGGTACCTTTTTTTGGCTAGGCTTATATAGGCCCTAGGGCCAATAGCCTAGTACCTACCTATGAACCTATGAACCTTTTTATTATTTATTATTAAATATATTTAAACTTTTCATTGCATCTGGTCTTTTAGAGGATATTTTAACCTTTAAGAGTACTTACATTTATTTGGTGACACTGTTGTTGCTTCTGAATGCCTTGCTGCATTGGTCAAACACTACCATTTGTATTAGTATTAATTTTACTACATATATTGGATACCCTGGTAAGAGCCTTAGAGTAGTGGCTTTGGAGTGTTCTGGTGGCAGTATCTACCTTACAGTCTGGGCAGAAGAGGCATAGCTGGTAAATATGTGCCAGCCTTTCCCGTGTGTGTGTGTGTGTGTGTGTGTGTGTGTGTGTGTGTGTGTGTGTGTGTGAAAATCAAATCTCAAAGAGTGTGTGTGTCAGCTATGGAGCAGGAACACAGAGCACTGGTTTTACAGAGATGGCGGTGAAGGATTTGGCTTGGAACACTTGGCTGATGACTCAACTCTACACTGTGGTCAGTAGGAAGTCTTATTTGGGGGCCTGGAGAGAGAGAAAGAGAGAGAGAGAGAGAGAGAGAGAGAGAGGAAACCCAGCCCCAGGACTGAATGTGCTCCCTGTGTGCTCTTAAGGGAAATTATGCTTGGTGCAGAAAACTGCATCTAGAAATACTGTGTGTATCTATCTTTGTTCCAAGTGAATATCCCTCACTGGTGTCAGTGGTGAGGATTGAGGATCCTTGATTACTGGCCCAGAGCAGGGACATCACATAGACACAAAGGAAAGAATATTTAATTATATTAAGATATGTAGAGTGCAAATAGCAATCCTATGGGAGACACGTTTGGAAAGAACTGAACATGTGAATTTGATAAGGAAAGGATTTCAGTATGGCTGTTCAGCAGAACATCAGAGACAAAGGAAAAGAGGGGTACTTTTATTAATTGCTAGAGAAGCTCCAATAGTGATAAAGAGGAAACAAATAATAATGGCAGATTTGAAGTAGTAAGGGCTACTGGCAAGGGATAAGGATTATGCCAGCATGTATTTATATTTAACCTAAAACTGCTATTATGGATCTTAAAAAAATTTGGGAGAGGTAATCAGCTTTCAGCAGGAAATATTACTTATAGGTGGAGACTGGAGTTTGATTTGTAGCAATGAGGATGTATCCGGGGACCAAGAAGGGAAAATATAACAAAAGAGGGTAGAATTTTGAGATATTTATGCAGATATTTGCTATGGAAGACATGAATTCAGTAACAGAAACTATAAGAGAATTTCATATTTTTCCCAGGATACAATAACTGGGCTAGACTAGACAGAAATTATATTTCACAGGAACATGTACATTTAATTGAGAATTTTGACACACATCCAATAACTATTTCAGATCCTGTAACAATAATTACTAAGACAAAAATGCAGAGTAATGAAGTAAATATGAGACACTGGCACTTCCCCACCTACTTGTTAAAAAAGAGGAATTTAAGGAATGGGTAGTGGAAAATATTTGAAAGTTATTAGGAAAGATATGAAGCACTCCAGAAGTTATAACTGGTGAGTGAGATAAAATGAAAGTGGAGTTTAAAATTAGGGTATAAATAAAAGAAAACGAGATCTGATTAAGAAGTAACAAGAATTATTTAGAGGGGGTGACAAAGGTTAAAGTACTAGAGAATAATGGGAATCTCACATAAAAAAGAAAAGGTACAGCTGCAAAGTACTAAAGAAAAAATAAGGGAGTACCTGGATAATATGCATGAGTTTAGAAGGATTGCTGTTAAGTAACTGTTTTTTTTTTTTTGATAAAACTGCAGAGCAAACAACTTTTGGCAAGACTTAGGCAACAGAAAGTAAAAGGGGTTGTTGCCAAACTTAGGGAGCCTATAATAAGAAAAAATAACGAGAGAGCCTGTAGAGGTATTAGAGATATTTTGGAAATTTTATTATAATTTGTACAGAGCCGAGAAGTGGGTAAATCAAGAAAAAGCAGACATGGAAATATTTGTGTATGGCTTAAATACGACAAGGTTAGAGGAAGATGAGGCTCAACAATTAACAGTTAACATAGGAGATTAGATAAAAATGGTGATGTATAACCAATCTGCAGGAAAGTCTCCAGAAATAGATGGCATTCTGGTGGAGATTTGGAAGCTTGGAGGGAAAAAAGTGATAAAAATCCAGAAGGCTTTGTTTAAACAATATTATAAAAGGAAAGGGAAGCACCACTATCCTGGGGAAAAAAGCTACAGTGGCTGTAATACAGTAAAGACCCATCATGCTTTATACAGGCCCATTTCAATTTTAAACTATGATTATAAATTGTTTATGTCTAAAATGGCTGAAAGAAAGCCAAATGTGTTGCCAAAACTGATAGCTGTGAATCTACATGGTTTTGTGTGTGTGGGGTGAAAACATTTGACAAAATTAATAAAATAATAATGATCCAGAGAGAAGCAGAATGTCAGAAAATACCACTGGTGCTGGTGGGTCTTGATGCAGAGAAAACATTCAATGGAGTAAGCTGAGATTTTCCAAGTAGAGCAATGGAAGCATTTGCATTCCCTCATACAATAATCAGGTTAATTAGAAGGACATATGAGGGAATGGGGCAAAAATCAAAGAGGGAGTGTTCCTTTCTGATAAGTTTTGTCTGAACAGAGGAACCAGGCAGAGATGTCCTCTTTCCCCTTTTTTATTTGCATTATATTTAGAGCCATTGGCAAAGAAAATAAGAGCCTCAGAAATCCAAGGATATAATTGATGTGGTATTCAGGAAAATGTTACTTTATTTGCATATTTTGTTATTTTGTACCTTACAGAATTTGGAAAGGACAGCTCAGTGTTGTGGAACATTCTGAGACAGTTTTTTTTTTGTGAACATAAAAGAAAGACTATAGCTGTAAACTATATACCCACACATGAATTGGTTCAGCAATACCCATATTTATAGAGGCATAATAAAATGAAATATTTAGGAGTATCAGTTAAAAAAGGATTCTGTTATGGCAGATAGAGATATGTGGGAAGAGACTAAAGAAAAGATAACACAAAAACTGAAAAACCGATGGATATATGGGTAGCAAGATACAAGCAGTAAAAATGTTTTTAGTACCTTTAGTTATATACACTGACCAGGCATAGTTTTATTATTTATTTTACATTTGTTTACCAGGAAAGTCCATCTGGATGCATGCCCTTTTTCAGCGGAGACCCAGGGAGAAAAGCTCCACAAGTGACAATAATAAAAACATCCATGATACAAAAATACATAATCATAAGGGATTGGTAATACAGTAGAGGTAATTTAAAACATATTACAGTACTAGTAGAACAAGGATGGAACAAGTAAGACAAGTTAACTGCAGTCTGTCACAAATGAAACATGTGCAATAACTTTGATTAGGAACTACGGATGATATTAGCATTTGCATATATACAAAGCATTTCATTTGAAAGGTTAATATTCATGCTCTATTAAGCAGTTTTGAGAATATAAGGAGTTTTCAGTAAAGAGGTAACATTGCAAGGAGATCAATAAATCCAGGAGACTAGTGAGTCTAGTTTGTATTATCCAGGTGAGGTACAGTTACAGAGCCATGATTTATTAAGGTAATTTTTCAATACGTTTTTAAAGAGGGGTAAGGAGGTAGTGGAAGATATGTTAGAGGGTAAAGTATTCCAGATTTTAGAGATAAAATTTGAAAGAAGAGATTCACCTGCCTTGTTGGCTCTAGCACTGTCAAGCAAGAATTTTGACTAGAGCATATGGTTCTAGTACTAGAGTGTGGTTGTAACGGGTTTTGAAGTGCAGGATTGTTATTGGGGTGGTATAGTAGTTTATGGGTCATTGTAAATTGGTTGTAGAGTACAATTTGAGGTAGTTCTAACCAATCTAGCTGTTTCAGAACCTTACAGTGATGAGTCCTGTTAGGTGAATTAGTTGGAAACTTAGCTATTTTGTTATAACATGATTCCAGTTTTGCTAAGTCAGATTTTTGATGTTAATAAAAATAGGAGTGGCATAGAGAAGTGCGGACAGGAGGTGAGTTCGAGCTATACTGGCCTTAGTATCATTTGTAAGAAAGGGTTTGTTGTGATAGAGAATGCCTAGTTTTTTATGCACCTTTTTGATAGTCTGTGAGATATGGATGTCAAACGTAAGGTCACTGTCAATTTCAACACCCAGGAACTTGGTTTGAACTGCCGTTGAAATAACAATTTTGTTTAGTGATGTTAGTCGTCAGTCCTCAAGCGACAGCAACCAATGCAGAAATACTAAGTCTCTGGCATTTGGGCCGGCCGAGGGCTACCCTGGCAGGGATAACCCAAATGCGGTGACTGCAACAGTGGAAACACGAAGAACATCAATATCTGTCATGTACTATTTTTTAAACATGAACTTGTTAATATGGTTTATTTACTTTTATAGAAATGTAAGTTTGCCTATGTCACAAGTGATAATTCAATAAAAGCATTTCTTAAAAAAAAACAACATTTACGATCATAGTGAAACATCTTTCTAAAACATTATTATATTTCTTAATACTGTTGTGATCACGGATGTCATGAAATGCTAAAGGTATACAAAACATAACCAAGTGCAAGTTATTTTTTTTCATCTACTTTATAAGAGTGAGACCCCATACTGTTTATATTCTGAAAACACACCTGACTATTCATCTACTTTATAACAATTAGGTGCATGTTGCTTGCATTCAGGAAAATACAAATGGTTATTGAACAATGGATAAATATGAATAAGAATAAGAAATGGATTAATCAGATTGTTGCTGTAGGTAACTCTGTAAACAGTGTTGGGGCAGCTTTATTTCTTAAAAATATTTATAGGCTGAAATTACTTCATCATATTACATTCTAGAAAGTAGATACTGTTATTTCATTGCAAGATATCAGTATTTTGACAAACCGATGTTGTAACTGAATATTTATATTACTTTTATACCTTTAGTTTATGTTACTAAATGTTTACTGTTACTGTTAGTTTCACAATTATTATTACATTATTACAGGACATTGGAATTCAGTACAAAAAACACTGATATAAAATCTAGGCATTGTTGAACTTATGGTCCAGCATCTTTGGTTCTGTTAGAATCAATGGAGGTTTTTAACTTGGCTAACCCATATAATTATGTTTATCCTGATGGACAGTTTTCTTTTTCCCCAAGTTCACAAATCTTGGTCCAGAATTGACCTTTTTATTATTTCTAATTTTGTTTCACTTATAGTAATGGATAACATGATTGAAACAAGATGCTTTTCTGATCACTCTGAAATCTGCTTAATTGAAAATTCAGATAAAATGATTTCTTATTTTAAATTAATATAATTAGAGACTTCATTTCTCATTGCTAGATAACTTACAAGTTGTAAAAATTAATCATATAAACAAGTTGCAGGTGAACTGCTGTCTAGTCTATGTCTGCTGACACCAAATAAGTTGCTTTTAAGGCATATTAAGTGGTAAACAAAACAAAACACTGATGGACCAAACGGACAAAATTTGGAGTTTCATTCTTAAATACTCAGAGGTGAACAAAAACAAACATAAACACTAACCACGGCTTTTTCATTTCAAAGACTTAATTAGATGCAGTCAGAAGTAGTGATGTGAAAAAAAACAGATGTAGTAGTCCATGAAAAAAAGACAAAAGTAACATTGATTGTTGAAATTGGTATACCTAGCTATTACAATGTCTTATGTTCAGAGAGACACAACGTCATAAAATGTCAGGATTTGCAGGCAGAAATGAAAGCTATATGAAAGAAAGATACCCATACAGTTCCAATAGCAGTAGGAGTTACGGGTCTAATAAAAAAAAGAATCTATAGTCATACTTAGATTTGATAACAATACATGTAGCTCTGCATGAATTGCAGAAGGAATTATTCTGGGTATATTTTGGGTACTGTAAAGAGCACTTATGGCTAACATTAAAGATTAAAGCAATACTAATTTAACAAAGTTTGGTGCTGCGGTAGCGTTGTCGCCTCACAGTAAAACGCTGTTCGGTTCGATTCTCAGTTAGAGCATCTTTGTGTGGAGACGTGTGAATGAGCGTACCTTCGTTGAAGGTTGTGTGTCAGAGCTGGCAACTCGGTACGTAAAAATCTACTGCCAATCATTAGCGGACCGGAGTTCCGCTGTGGCAGCCCCTAACCGGGAAAAAGCCGAAAGACACAAAATTACATACTAGCTAAGGAGTGGGGTCCATTCCTGCAATGATATTAGAAACTGAAAAGACTTGGAGAAATTAAACAGTGGAAAAATCCTCTGGGCCCTACTCCAATTGTAAAAACATCTATGCAACATTTCCAAACAAATATCTTCTAACTTTTGCTGCCCATTTATGAGCCCTGCAATTTTCTTTCCCTTGTTCTTCTGTAGATTGTCTTTCTATTCCCTTCTCCCAATTACTCCTTACTTAAAATTGATTGATTTGTATAGTTATCATACAGTATTTTGTAAGCCTTGCTAACTATCCCCTTCTTAATAGCATTCTCTGTTATGGATTCCACCATAAACTTTACCAAATTGGTATTTCATTCAGCATCCATATGTACATTTCTTTTTGTCTATACTCAGTTTTCAATCCTTAATAGGGTAAAATGCAACTTAATCACTTGCTTCACCTTATCCCACTGCAATACTTTTCGAGTTTGACCTATCTTCTCCCAGTACCTTGGCTCCTTAGCTAGTTTCTCCCAATTTCTTTCAGCCTCCCTTGTTAAATTTTCCATGTTGTTTGTTGTAAATATCCGTACAAGCATGATCTCCTTTCTCCAGTCCCTTACTTGTTAACCTGTTTCATTAAAAATAAAAAAGTTCTGCCACATTATTAATTTAATGTTCTGAAAGTTTGGTAGCATTTGTTAGATCAGGGTTTTTGTTTATTTTACAGTAGTTATTAGACATTAGATGCATATTTTAGGAAAGCAGAAACAAAGAATCTTTTACTGAATGTTGACCCTGCTGGCTAGGAAATGGTGTTTCATTTATGCATACATTTTAGAAAGCAGAAACAAAGAATTTTCCACTGAATGTTGACCTGGCTGAAATAACAGTTTGTCAAGGGAAGATTGCAAAGAGTTCTTGTCATGTACTTTTTTCAAGGAAAGAATCAAGAGATAAGTTAAGCTAAAAAACAAGACATAGCCTGAGGATCAAGGTTAGGGGGTGGATATAGTCAACAGAGGAAAATTACTGAGAAAGAGAATATAATATGCTGTGTTCAGGACAGCAGGCAGTTAAGGTTAGTAAGTTCATTTGACTTGTTACTTCAGAGAAGATGTCTACAGTATGAGTACAGAAAACAGGTCATCTAGAGACTATGTCAGTTTACATTGTTCAGGATGATCAGAATGAGGTACAGCAACTTGAATTGTTTATCAGAACTGTTAATGGAGACAGTATTTTGGATATTGTAAACATCTAATAAAACCTTATTAAATGACTACAGTGTTTTGAGAATTCATGCTGAACAGGGCACAAGATTTGGTTCATAAGGGAGAGACTGACACCTATTGAAGAACGAGGTTGGGTAATTAAGACTTTCATTTCTCAGTCTCATGGCATACATTGTTTCCATCTAACTATGGTAAAGTACCTTCATATCTAATCTTACAGCATTCTTTTCAAGGACTATTGCCCAAAAGACTGATATTTCTGCATCTCTAGTATTCCCCTGGCAAAAAGCATCTCTTCAGGTCTGGTAGCCCTAATCCATCTTGTTCTAAGGGGAGGATTGATTTTCTTGCCTAACCATTGTCTTCTTCCCTTCCCAGGTAAGCTCCTTCAACTCTTTATTAATTGTTAGCCATAGCCTTTCCAATTGTTGATAGAAGTATGCTGACCTGTATATAGAACTAGGGGATGAATTTGTAACTTGATGTCCTGGTCCATAATTATGGTATATGAATCCCTGATTTTTTTTTAATTATCATCTTTTTTGTTTCTTCCCAAGTATCTTTGCCTGCCAAAAATGAAGTCTTTTTAACCCATGTGCTTAAAAAAAAAATATTTTATGATGCCCCCTTAAATAAGGGTACTGATGAACTAATTAATTTGTAGGTAAATAGTTTACCACTATTACCTTTGTCTTGTCTTCATTTATTTTATATCTCCAGATGGCTTAAAAATATTAGCAGAATAGCACTATACTGTTCTGGATTGAAAAGTATAATATAATGTCATCCCCAGACAAAGCTAATTTCTCATGGCATGCATACCAGTTGTAACCCTTAATTTGTGAACCTTTTATTTTCCAAGCCAAACAATCCAGATGTAATGCAAATAGCAAAGGGGAGTGTAGATACCCCTGCCTAATACTTCTAATCAAACCATACCTGTCAGAAAGAACCACTCGTACTCTTAGACTTGTCTCAGAACTCCCATATATATTATTTATTAATTCTATTAACTTGATTGTAAATGCAAATCTTTTTACTGATCCACTAATACAGTCCTAGGAGAGCCTTTTAAATGCTTTATCTGCATCCAAACTTAACTATCAATAACAGTACATGCTCGTGCTCAACACCCTTCTGTATCATCATTGCTTTATTAATATTAGCATACTCCTGTCTCCCTTCCACATAACTAGTGATCTATTACTATCAGGTTTGGCAAGGCTTTTGCCATTCTTTTGGTCAGCGCAGACATAAATACTTTACAATTGTGGCTCAGAATTGAAATAAGTCTATATTATACCGTTTCCACTGGGTCCTTTTCTTCCTTTACTATTATTGTCATTGGCTTTTTCCAAGATGCGTGTTCTTTTCCCCATTCTGTAAAGTATTAGGCAACATCTTTCACATCTTTAATAGTCTCTGAACTCCTGACTTCCAAATTTCCACTGGTATGCCATGGATTCCTGGAGATTTTCCTGTTGACTGTCTATACATCACATTTTTTTATTTCTTCCCTTTCTATCCTCTGTCAGTCACGTAGCATCCTCTTCTCCTAATGTTGGAATATTTGAATATACTATGAGTGTTTCCAACTGCTCCTTATCGTGACTTTCTTCATTCTCTGCCTTATATAGGTTTTCATGAAGCCTCCTGAATATTTCCTTTATCTCCGCAGGATTTCTTGTTAATGTCCTTGACCTAGGGTGAATAAGTTTAACTGCTGATATGTATACTTTCTGTTTCTTCAGTGTTTGAGCTAACTGTTTCTGCATTCAGGAATTGCTGTAAAAATAGAATTATTTGACTTCCACATTCCTATACTCATATATATATATTGTCCACATGTTCAATGTATTGCCAAATGTCTATTTATTTTCCTTTAGCTGTTTGTAACTGTTGTTCATCCTTCAAAAGACTTCCTTACTTATTTTGTAGCAACATAAACTTTGCCAGTCCTAAGTAGTCTATTTTCCCTTCTCACATGTCTCTTTCTCTCTTAGTTCTACCATATTTTCAGAATCTAATTTTTTTTTCACAGGATCTAGCAACCCTTTCTGTAGAAGTTTCTGTCCTACCTAAAAGATCTCATAGTTTGTTTATTAGCTCATCATCATCTTTCGGCTGTTCCCGTTAGGGGTCGCCACAGCAGATCACCTGTTTCCATTTCTTCCTGTCCTCTGCATCTTGCTGTGTCACACTAGCCACCTACATGTCCTCTCTCACCATTAGCTAGTTCTTATTTTTTAAAATACATGCATAAGGAATAACAGTATGTAGGGAAATGCTATTGTCTTTGTTTTATTTTGCTTCCCAATATTTTTAACCTAATGGTTACAGGGACAGGATCAATCACAGTTATTATATGAATATCAAACAAGTCAATTAAATGGATATCCTCCTGTGCTATACAATTTCTATCTACTCTAGCCAAATTGCTGTAAACTCTAGAATAATATGTGAATTTGATCTGGTCTCTCTCCTGTTAATTTTGAAGTATCATCCATATCAAATGCTTTCATATATTTCTTCAAAAATCTCCCCTGTCTATTTACCATCTCCCTTCTATGCTGCCCTATGTATCCTCATTACTACATATTCTGGTCACCACCCATAGATAAAATGCCTTATTGAAACTGTGTTTCTCCTAGGATACTCGAAGATCTAAGACATTTGTTTTAGGGGGGATGCAAGCACATGAGAAAGTAATCTGCTTTTCTGTCAAGTAGCCTCGTATCACTAGAAATGTATTTCTTTTCTGTATGTATATCCAGAATAGGCATTCACTACAAAACATCTGCATTCCTCTATTTGCAATATTTTTCTTTTTTGCCACATTTTGGAAAGTAACTACTCCATTTGTTGATTAGTTTGCAGCTTTACCATTATAGGTCATGGGTGTTTTTGGAGCATAAACATGGTGTGCCCTCCCAGTCTAGAACTCATACTGGGGATTACTTGTCCAACTTCTTATTTGAGTTTTAATAAAATTAATGCAATGATTTCCCACCATTTTTTTGGGGGGGTGGCAGAAAACCTCAAGTTTTCTCTTTCTTACCTGTTCTCCAACTTAACTAGCTTATGCTTTATATCATCTTGGGGCTGTTTATATTCTGTCATTCTCTGTTTCATTTTAACTCAGGTCATCGGACTGACTCAGTCCTTCTTCAGTATCATTCAGTCTTTTGTACTTTGACATGATATAAACCTTAATTGTCCCAATTATTTTAAATACTTCAGGATTATTTTGGCCATTTTTTCTTCCAAAGTATTCAACGTCATTTGTAGCACAACAGTTGCATTCTGATTAGCTTCCTGATGTTCTGCCACAAGGTTTCTCACAGCTACTGTTATTGTCTTCACTTTTTAGACTAAATTATTTTTATTTTGGCTAAGTTGTTCACCTTGAAACATCCAGCCATTTTACTGTCTCACCAGAAATGAATATTTCCTAAACTAGTAACAGTTACCAGCTTGTTTACTAAATTAGCTGTTGCCATGCTGAGGGTGCTACTTTCAGTATGATACTTTGGTTGACACCCCATGGGAAGCCCCCTGTATTTCCTTTAGTTAACCAGTATTGTATCCGTTTTACTGTCATTTTTAACCTTGTTTTAATGTGAGGTACTGAACATGCTCATTTTACATAGGTTGTGTTTTCTTGTGGCAGGCTGTTTTCAGTGTAGCTCCTTATGAAGTGTGTTTTCATTTTCTTTATATATTCGTCTCCTTTAGTGTTTGTTTAATATCATATTTTAACATTGTTTGTTAGCCTTTGTTACAGCTATAAATCTTCATTTGTAGAGTCCCTTTATTTGTTTTCTTCACATCTATTTAAGAATGTAATGGTTGCTATTTTTTATATTCTCCCTGCACTGTAATATGCTATTGCAGACCAGGCTGTGTACATGTGACATACGTGCACAATGTACTTTTTAAGCATTTTACAGATTTACAGGGGCACTACTATGATAAAAGGCGATGCAATGAACTTGTGCATGTGTGGTGTATTTTGCGTTATGGGAGTATGAGTCCTAAGAGTTAGACTTATGAATTTTGGCACTTCTGAATGACAAACGTAGTGCATAAGTTTGATTCGATTTACTCACATATAGTTGTAGCAGTACAGTTTTACTGAGAGTCAGCATATTGTGTTCCACAGAAGATGGGGAGGCACAAGAACAGCTCCTCTTTTTGCTCCCAGACCGCTACAGTGCATGATTGTTTTATAGGATCATTTTGCATTCTGCTGTATCACCTGTACCTTAGAATGATATTTTTTAATTATGTTGTATTTTTATAACTTTGCTGGCCTTTCTGCTTTTCTGTGGTAATGGTTTCTTACCACTCTGGAAGGCTTACTGGTCAAATTTGTTTTTGTTTGGTATCTTCTTTTTGTATAATGCAGCATCTTTTAGTGTTAAATTCTATTTTTCTGCATGGCAAATCTCTACAGGATAGGCATATCCTGTGTTTACCCTTTTTGTTATATTTTACCCTCTGCTTCATATCTTTTACTCTTTCTGCTATCTACTTTAGTGCTATTTTATTATTTAGTTGGCAATTTATTTCACTTTTAAGACTCAATTACTCTCAAGGGACCAGAAGAGCTTTTACAGGGAGACCTGGGAAATTATCTCAGGAGATAAGAATGTACAATGAGTTCATTAGCATAGATTCCCAATATGAGCAATGGATAATAAATCTCTGTAGCAAAGAATTGTGGTTCACTGATAGCAGTGAAAGACCTTTATCATATAACATCTACCCTATAGTTTGCTGCTAGCTCTGAGATGTCAGAAATTGTGCAGTCTTACCAGAGCACCTCTCAACTGCCCAGATTTCTACAGAATATCCAGATATTTGACTTATATTTTTATCTGTTCCTCATACAATTTGTGGTTTTCTGGCAATCATTGAGGACCGCAGTCACTAAATAATGTCAGACATTTGAGTTTCAGACTTCATATCCTTTAGGAAATGCATGCTAACAGAAATGCTGTTGTTCTAGCAACTTTCTAAGGTAATAAGGGCAATATTTAAAATCTGTCCTTATTATAAGGCCTCTCTTACCTCATTACCTTTGGCTTTGCCCAGATATCTTTACTAAGAGGTTGAGAGATTTGCTTGTCACCACTACAGACTGAGCAGATTTGGCCCTCTTCGTTTATGCATTATATTACAGACAAAGTACTCACTGCTTATGTGATACCAAGTGAATTTTTTATATTCTGCAGTGTCAGTCTGTGCTGCTGCTGTTCACGTGATTTATGTTTTGGTGTAGGATTCGTAAACATGGCATTGTGAAGGGGTAGTGGACAGAAATAAGTTCTGTAAAAGACTGAGTGTAAATCGTTGAAAACAGCGCAGCCAGGCTGCAGAACAGTTATGTCACTGCACACCAACAAAGCAAGTATTGCATGATGTACATGCAAATGCAGAGAAACAGCAGGCATAAAAGTCAATACACAATTCCAGAGACACAACTAGGGTAGAGTGAAGGGGACAGCTGCACAATGCACAATCAATTAGGGGACATGATCAGTAGGTACTAATAGCGCAGGAGTACAGCACCCACGTTGATGTATGCAGCCAAGAGGATACCACGGCTTCATAAATGAATGCTAATACTACATTTACTGTTAACTGAAGTACTCCGAGTGGGTTAGTGTGACAGAAATAGTAATAAGCTGTTTGTTAAAGTTGTAAGAAGCAAGTTGCTAAATTACAGGAATGTAGAAGTTTTTTTTGAGGGGGCAGCAGTTTGGGGAACAGCACAACTTGACAAAGATATGTAGGCCAAGCATAATGGCTATCACCAAAGACTGAAAAACCAACAGCTGCTAACTAGACATAAACTGCTGCTCAGCAATCTTAATGACAGCACTGATGGCAGTCATACTGCAGTACTACTGGCCCATGTACATATAACCCTTCCAGGTAACACTAGACACACAGACACACATATTGCCAGAGATGCACACATGGACACTAAAAACCATGGCTGTCATGTACAGCAAAAGTAATGTACAACAAAAGAAATACAGAGCTGTAAATGTCCACAGACAGTACACATACATAAATGCCCATATGCAGTACACAGAACAGACAGTAAAACTGTGACCATGCCTGATACCACTGCCCCAGTGTACAGCAGCAGCTCTATAGTTGCAGTTTAGAGGAATCATGCTCTATATGCTATGCACATCACACAAGCCAGGCCAAGTAGGATTCATTCCATCGCAAGGTAGTAATTCCACTGATAGTATACAAAGACCTACTGAAACACAAGTACAGCCTGAGTCTGGAAAAGGTAATGAAGTATACAGTTCCAATATTTCACAGTGTGTATTATGGAAGTCTTTGAGATATGGAGTTACGATGTGGTACACACAAAAATACACACACACACACACACACACACACACACACACACACACACACACACACAAACACACACACACACACCCACATGGGGCTATATGTGTGTGTGTGGGTCCATTTCTAAATCTCGAATCTCAAAATCTCTAAATTCAAAATAATTAAACCAAAATCTTGGAAAGCTCAAAATACTGAAAACTCAAAATACTACAAACAGAAACATATTACTCTTCTCCAAGTATAGGCAGGGGGGCAAGCCCCCATGCACCCCCACACCCCCTGCTACTTAAATATATCAACTCCAAGATTGCACTTCACTACAATAAGATGAGTTATGTTGTAGTATAGTACATTAAAGGGGAACATGACTAAGGTTACAACAGGCAATCATGAAGCATGTAATGGTATGTTTGCCATTTTCTGCTGTATGGTGCAATCTCAGAATTGACATATTTAAGAAGCAGAAGGTGAGGGGTCGAAGCCCCCCCCCCCTACATTGGGGGGTGCAGGGGTCTTGCCCCCTTGCTTATAGTTGGAGAAGACTAATATGGTTTGTCTTTTATATGTTTCTGTATGTAGTTCTGCTGCAATATAGTTAGCGTTGGTGTTCTGTGTTTTTTTCGATATTTTGAGTTTCAGTATTTTGAGATTTCAGTATTTTGAGCTTTAGAGATTTTGGTTTCAGTATTTTGAATTTAGAGATTTTGAGATCTGAGATTTAGAAGTGAACCCTTGTGTGTGTGTGTGTGTGTGTGTGTGTGTGTGTGTGTGTGTGTGTGTGTGTGTGTGTGTGTGTGTGTGTGTGTGTGTGTGTGTGTGTGTGTGTGTATAGATATGAGCAAATTATTATTTTATGTCCCACTACCTCTACTGTGGACTTACAGTATGTGTAATAACCTTGAGATGCACACACACACACACACACACACACACACACACACACACACACACACACACACACACACACACACACACACACACACACACACACACACACACACAGCATTGTGCCATATGACTCTGGGCTGCTGCCACTCTGTCTTGGTTTTCTCCATCTACTTAACCCTGTACATCTTCCACTCCCCCTCCATGCCCTCTATTCCTTCCTATAGTTGTCCATCCCACTGTATTCTGTTGATTTTATGAGTAGTAAAGGATTTATTGACTCCTACTCTACTTTCCACTGTTTTTCCATCTCTTATTCATGAACCATGCATATACTCATGCCATTTGCTTGAACGTTTGCTATCCACTGTTTGGTTCTGTTAATTCTCATGATTTCCCTCTGCCATATTCAAACATCTATAAGTAGCCGCTGTCAGACCTTCACGTTCCTTACAAGGGTTATCATAAAGGCCTTCACTTTCCTTATCAAGTCATCCCATGATTTTACCTAGTATTCCATAACCAGTACATCTTTTATCTGTTGTAAAAATTAAACTCTTGACTCCTTGTTGCAGAGGAATGAAAATTGTGACTGTAATCCAATTGGCCAGGGTTCAGTTCTCAGCCTGGATGCTGGACAAGCTGATAAGGGAGGATGGATAGTTCACCTATCCAAGGAGGGGAGAGGCAGTTTAAATACTGCAATGCCAGTGCTCTACCAAGGATGTGATACTTTACCAAATGAGACGTGTAGGTCATTTATAAATATGTTGAACAGTCTGGGACAATTTTATAGATACTTAAGGTGTGGTTGAAGTAAAGGCATACACATTGATAAACAGTGTGTAAATTCTAAAACTGATTCTCAAGCACAACAGATTATAGATGTATTTACAAAATATTTAGCAAAACAGTTTGACTCCACAAAGAGGGTGCTAAATTGTCCTAAGAACATCCAAATAATTTCATATACTGAAATTAAATTAGATTATCCTACACAATCTGGTAAAAGCTCAGAGAGGAAATGGAATTAGTAATAATGCCCTGAGAAAACATCAGTATGAACTTACAATGTCATTATATATGTTAATCACTACATCATTTAAGTATAGGGAGATTTCTCAAGATTAGAGATGTGCACTTTTTAAACCCATCTTTAAGGGAACAAATAGTACAAAACCAGCATCATATAGATCCATAAGTTTAATTTCTTGCTATAGAAAAAATAATAGAGAATGTTATTTTTGATATATTACTGACATAATTGGAAAGGCTGGAACTTGAAACCATATAACATCATGCATATGTTGAAACTACATCTATAACCACCTGCAATGTGATATTCTGTATTAATATAATAACAGCTATAAATGAAAAATTGTGTTGTATGTAATTTATATACACTTTACTGTAGCCTTTGATAGGGTCATACACAAAATCCCAATCAATAAATTAGAATAACTAGGTGTTGATGTAATCTTGATAAGATGGATAGATGCATGACTTACAAATAAGATGTTGCAAGTACATACAGCAATTGGACAGGGGAAATTCTAGGCTGCAGTCTGGGTGTCACACATGGGTTCTGTCCTAGGTCCATACTTGTTTAGGTGGTATCTTTAAGATCCATCTTTTTCATCTGACATTCTATAGTTTGTATGCATATAACTTGAAAATGGGTAAACTGATTACACCTGTTGCAGATAGGGCATGTCTGCAAAAAAAGTTGACTAAATTAACCATTTTGGCACAGGAGAATAATATGCTGATAAAACTAACCATACGAGTGACCTCAACCTGGTCTGTGATATCAATAGGACTCGTTGGCGGGACAGATGTGTGTCCCAGAGACTCCCCCTTTTGTGGAATAGACTCCCACTCCATGTAAAGCAGAGTACCTCATTAAACCTTTTTAAGCACAAGCTGGATAACTGGATGGGGAACAGAAAATACGGGTCTGTATTATATAGACGAATGAAAAAATCTCGACTTACCTTTCATTGACCCATATATGTCAAAGCTGCACAACGTCGAACTGCCAAATCATCGATTTCTTTCTAAGGGAAAGAAATCAATAGCCCAACCACTCACACAACATTACAACAAGCACTATGAAAGTGCCCCCCTCATCCCCCTCTAACTAAATATACTAACTCCGAGATTGCAATACAGTCGGAAAAAGGGCAGATTTAAAAGAACGGCCAACCAATTTCTTTCCCTTAGAAAGAAATCGATGATTTGGTCATTCAACGATGTGCAGCTTCAACATATACGGGTCGATGAAAGGTAAGTCAAGATTTTAATCTTTCATCTATATGATATAGACCTGAAAATACACCCCGGGGATTCCACCTGTGTCCCTGCTGGACAGTGGCATAGGGTGCTGACTTGTTGAAACATGGGTTAAATTCTTGGCTAGGCTTGTAAGGGCCTCAGGGCCAATAGCCTAATAACTTCCTATGGTCCTATGATCCTAATATTTAATACAGCACACAGTGAATTCATTCATTCATTTAAGAACTTGGGTATGTGAGTAGCTCCAGCTTTGAGATTTTCTAATCATAGCAACCACTTGATTAATGATAACTATAAACCTACAGGTTGTATAAAAGGATTTATAAAGTCTAGGAAATCAGAGAGACAACTACTTCGGGCAATGTTTGTTGTTATCAAAGAGTAAGAGAAAATCATAACCTTGATAGAAAATTATATAAGAATTAAAGATGTACTAATTGATGCTCTGAGAGAGTCGCTGATGCATGGAACAGACTAGCAAATTGTTTTAAAGTAAGCACTAGTTTGGATATTTACGCAAAACTACTCCAACCACAGGCCAACACCAATAGAAATCTACCAGAAATTTTACTAAGTTCCAACCATCCATATTTAATGAAACCTTAGCTAAAGTAAACTGAAAACTCCTCAAATCCCTACCACTTAATGAGGCTGTTGAATCCTTTAACTCAACATTTCTAGACATCCTAAATAGGCAAGCACTCACCCGCCAAAAACGAATAAAACATAACCATGCATGCTGGCTCTCAAAATCCACCAAAGAAGTAATGTCCACAAGGGATGTGTGTGTCTTTCGGCTTTTCCCGGTTAGGGGTCGCCACAGCGGAACTCCGGTCCGCTAATGATTGGCAGTAGAGTTTTACATGCTGGCTTGCCGGGCCTAACGCACAACCTTCAACGAAGGAACGCCCATTCACGCATGTCGTCACACAGTAGACGCTTTAACTGAGAATCGAACGGCCAACGTCTAACTGTGAGGCGACAACGCTACCGCAGCACCATGTCCACAAGGGATAAAATCTGGAAATCATGGCAGAAAAACAAATACCCCCTCAACTCTACTACATTACAAGCAACTCCGTAACCAGGCAAAACGTCTAATAACCACTGATAAAAACGACCACTACTTCTACCTACAAAGCCAACATAAAAATAATCCCCAAAAATTCTGGTCTTCCATCAGCCAACTATTACACCCAGGCTCTCAAAGCAATCCAACCCCTGACCCACAAAAAACACCCACTGAACTTGCTACCCTCTTCAATTCCTACTTCACTGACACCATAGCTAACCTAACCACCACCTTTCCTATAGTTAACAGCACCACCACCAAGACAGCTGATGACCAAATCATCCCAGAAAACAAGTCTACCCTTAACCCTAACCTAAAATTCTCCCCCATACCCACCAGCACAATAAAAAAACTTTTACTTAAACTAAAACCCTGTACTCTGGCCCCTGACAATCTACCCCCACACTTCCTGCAGCTAGCAGCAAACTCTATAGCTTATCCCATCAGCATACTCATTAACAGATCAATTAAAGAATCCCTTGTCCCAGACATCTGGAAAAAAGCATTCATTCTTCCCTTACACAAAGGTGGCACCAACACAGACACCACAAACTTTCGACCCATAGCAATTCTCTCACCCCTCTCTAAAATACTGTAAAAATGCATCCATGCCCAACTCCTCAACCACCTGCATAAAAATCAAATTTTATCACCTACTCAGCATGGTTTCAAACAAGGACACAGCACCACTACCACCCTCCTATCCTTCCTTGATACAGTTAACTGGGCACGGGATTCTGGTAAAATAATTGCTTCACTTTTCCTTGACCTCTCCAAAGCTTTTGATACCATTTCCCACATTATCCTGCTCGCTAAACTATCCACCCTCCACATTTCTCCCCCTACCCTACAATGGTACAACAGCTATCTCTCCAATAGGCAGCAATCCACCAAATTGCAACAGTCTTACTCTCCCTTCCTCGGTACATCCACAGGGGTACCCCAAGGCTCCATACTTGGTCCTCTGTTATTTAGCATCTTTATTAACAACTTTCACACCACTCTCCCACAATGCTCAGTAATCCAGTATGCTGATGACTCTACAATAATATGCACTGCAAATTCCAGCTCTGAACTCCAGCAAATTACCCAGAATGCCCCTCACATCTACTGAATCTTGGATGCTTAACAATCATCTTGCCCTAAATCCAAAAAAAACTAAACTAGTAATTTTTACTCCTAGGAAAACCACTCCATTTGATAAAAAACTCTTCACTATACAAGTCCAAGACAATACCACTACAGAAGTTGTCCTACACACTAAATTACTAGGCATTATTATAGATGAAAACCATAACTTTGACCTACACATAAACAATAACATCAAAAAAACACACCAAAAGCTTGGCATGCTGTACAGGCACCAACACTTTCTTAGCCCCTCTACTAGACAAACCCTTGCAACTCCCTTTTTATTACCCTCTCTCTGTTATGGTGCCCCTCTCCTCACCAATATCCAAAATTCTACAAAATCCAAACTTGCTATGTGTTACAACAGAATAGCAAAATTTGCCACCAAGGCCACATTCTCATCCCACCATTGTAAGTCACTGAAACAATTAGGGTGACTGGAACTCCCCCACCATCTCTCATTCACCCAACTAACTACTGTGCACAAAATAATCTACAGAGCCACAGACTGTCCTGCTCTCTTAACTCTACTTGCCAAATACCATTCCAGCATGCATCTAAGATCTGAAAATCATCTACTTCTAAAAGCAGATAAGCCCACCTTACCTGCTGGTCAACTCCTCTATGCCTTCACCGTCGCCAAACTATGGAACTCACTTCGCCTTCTATAAGAAACACAGGCAGCACTACCACCTTCAAACAAATGCTGAAAAATCATCTCAACTCTTCCTGGCTATGTTCCTGCTCTATAACCTAACCTCTTCACTCTCCTTATATGATTACTAAACTCCTATGTCTTTTGCTACTAGTGACGGATGATATTTTCTCCATATTTATTTTTATCTTCACTTGTTGATTCTGGTACAATAATACTGATCTCTGTTTATACCAATCTGATTGAATTAATTAAATTCTGCTTTAATGTATATTTTTTGTATATATTGCTGTAATCAAACAAACTAGATTCCTGCTTTTATGTATATATTCTGTATATGTTACTATATTTACTATCTGTGACACTGTTTCTGCTTCTGTACTAATTAATGTTTATATTTTTTCTGTATCTCGTTGGAGCTTTTCTCCCCGGGCCTCCACTAAAAATGGGCTCTCTTAGGCCCAGTGGACTTATCCTGGTGAACAAATGCAATAAATAAATAAATAAATAAAATTATAGGTATGATTGTCATGGTATATTGGCAGCCTAGAAGGGCATAGTTGCCTGTTCCTGAAATATTTGTATGCATGTAGTATAGAACTTTACGGAATGCCAACTTGGACTGTTAGGAAAAGGGAATATTTCCTTTTTCCATTTTCCTGCCTGTACCTTATTTGAAAAGTACCTGTGAAACCAGAAAAGAGAGGAGTTTTTAAGACAGATGGTTTGCAAGGACCCGGTGGGATGAAGGTCTATATTAGTTCACCCAAATGCCATTTCAGTGAATACCTAATCAGCAACACAAATTCAGTGAAAATCATTTCAGTGATTCTCTGAATTCACTAAGAGCAAAGAAGTAATTGGTCAACTACACAACTTTTCCCTTTTCTCACCTGTAGTGTCATCTCAGAATTGGTATATATATATATATATATATATATATATATATATATATATATATATATATATATATATGTATATATCTATATATATATAGTTGGGGGGTGTGGTGGCGAAGCCCCCCCCCCCACTTGGGTGGGTTCGATTTGCTTAGATGTCAGTCCATTGTGCTGTATGGCAAGTATTTTCTTGCCCTTGGTTGTTGTTGTTGTATCTTTCGGCTTTTCCCGGTTAGGGGTCGCCACAGCGGAACTCCGGTCCACTAATGATTGGCAGTAGATTTTTACGTGCTGAGTTGCTGGCCCTGACGCACAACCTTCAACAAAGGTACGCCCATTCACGCATGTCAAATTTGGAAAATTGCTGAAACAATTTTCGTTGAATTTGTGTGGCTGATTAGGTGTTCGCTGAAATGGCATTTTAGCAAACTACTACAGACCCTGGGATACAGTGTCAAATGTTTTTGATAAATTTTGAAACATAGAACAGACAAGTTTTCTGAAGTCCCTAAAGGAGTTTACATAGATTGTGAAACTGAGAAGAGATGTCACTGCACTATGGTAAGGTCTAAAACCATGTTGGGCTGAGGAGAAGTGACTGTTTCTGATTAGATGCTCAAAGAGTTGGGACTATAAACATTTTTTGAGTATCTTAGATAGCGGGGATAGTACTGTGATGGGACAATATTTGCTGAAGTCTGTTGAGTTGCTGCCTTCATGAAATAGGATTATTATAGATTTATTCTGGGTATTGGATACATAATTTACTCTCGTTTAATTTCTTCAAGTCTTATGGGTTTCTAATGCCACAACAGGAATGGACCCCATTCCTAAGTCAAAGTATGATTAAAGTTCATGAAATTAGTATTTTTTCAGTTGTTGATGTTAGCCAAAAATGGTCTTCACAGCACTCATAATGTGCCCAGAACTGGTGTATCTAAATATGACTGGAAAGTCTTTTTTATGAGACCCATTGCTCCTACTACTATTGGACTGTCTGGGTATCCTTCTTCCATATTGCCTTTGTTTCTGCCTGCAATTCCTGGTATTTTATGACTTTGTGTCTCTCTGTACGTAAGACACTGTAATCACTGGGTGTAGCAATTTCAATGATCAATGCTACTTTTGTCTACTTTTCATGGAGTACTATATCTGGTTTTCTTGCATCTATATTTTGGGTCTATGTTGAATAAATGAATGCTTAAAATGTCGAGTACAACATACTCAAACACTTTTAAGCAAACGTTTATTTAATCGATAGCCTAGAATGTTGGAAAATTGAGTTCCAAAATGTTTCTGTTGGCCAGCACTGACATATGTGACGTATTACATCATGTCAGCTACTGCTAATGGTGCCGTACAGTGCAGAAAGGGAGAATTTCCCTTTTCTGCACTGAAGTGCGGTCTTGGAGTTTGTATATATAAGTAGGGGGGGTGTGGGGGTGCGTTACTGTATGTTGTTGTAAATTTTTTTTTTTACGATCTATTAGAAGTTGCTCTTAGTTGGTGTAGTGTTGTGTAGAGCTTGGGAGGGGTGGGTGGCCAAACAAAACATTTCAGGATTGTGTTTTGCAACATTCTGGGCTCTCAGTTAAATAAACATTTGCTTAAAAGTGTTAGATTATATTGTACTCGACATTTTAAGCATTTGTTTATTTAACACAGACCCTATATTTTGAACTGTTGGTAATGGGTGATCATTCATAGGTTCATAGGTTGGTACTAGGTTATCAGCCCTAGGGCCTATACAAGCCTAGCCATAACAATTCCCGAGCTATTTCTTCCTACACTATTTACTTCCCTGGATCCCTGTCTAGCAGGGTGACTGACGTGATCCCCAGGGTGAATTTTCTTTCTCCCATCCAATCGTCAAGGTTCTTTTTGAAGAAGGCCAAAGAGGCACTCTGCTTGACGTGTATGGGCAATCTGTTCCAGAGTCTGGGGAGTCTCTGGGTCAGGAACCTATCCCTCCAGCATGTTTTGTTCATTGTGATGACAAGGTTTAGATTCCTGGAGCATGTGGCTTTGAGATATTGGGATTTCTTTAAGTGTAGCATGTCCAACAGCTCTGGCTTTGACATGGCTTTGTATGTTAAGCAGAGATCGCCTCTGAGTAGACGATATGCGACAGAGTATAGCTCGAGTTTTTTAAGGCGGTCAGCGTAGGGCATCTGCTTTAGGCCTGTGATTCTTTTAGTGAGGTATTTCTGTGACCTTTCCAGTTGTTGCAGATGTCTTGAGAGGTACATACCAAACGGGGCATTGTATTATATAATGGGTCTAATGAAGGATGAGTACAGTGGGACAAAAGTGATATAAACCTCATGATTCTCTATAACGCCTTGTGGCTTATTTTTCCAGTGCAAGATGTGCAACTGTTTCCAGTTCTGTTTTAAAAACTTGCATTCGTCTGTTTTTCCCACATGTTCAATGGACTTTTTAACCCAACGTGTACATAGTCCACTATCCTGGGCCACTAATGCCTTAATTATTACATGACAATAAATAATTACATAAAATATAGGCAGACGAATTTTAGAAGTATAACTAATGAAGTGGGCACTTCCCTTGTAGAAGATGCTTATGTTGTTTCACAATTTCATTGTATAAAAGGTAAGAAAATACAGACTACTGGATGTCTTACTTGTTCTACTGAAAGAGTTATTTATGATCTTAGATGTATATGTGATGTAGTTTATGAGACAAATCAGTAGAAAGTTTAAGGTTAGACTACAAGGACATTTACAGGGTGTCAGATATAAGAAGGTAAATAATTCTGTTGCTAAAAATATTGTACAATGTCATGGAGGCATGAGTGGTATAATTTACAATGTCATGGGGGCATGAGGGTGTATTGTACAATGTCATAGGGGCACGAATGGTATATTGTACAATGTCGTAGGGCCATGAGTTGTATGTTGTACAACATTATTGGGACATGAGTGGTACATTGTACAATGTCATGGGGCATGAGTGGTATATTGTGCAATGTCATAGGGGGCATGAGTGGTATATTGTACAATGTCATGCGGCATGAGTGGTATATTGTACAATCTCATGGGGGCATAAGTGGTATATTGTACAATGTCATGAGACGTGAGTGGTATATTGTATAATATCGTGAGATATGAGAGGTGTATTGTACAATGCCATATGGGCATGAGTGGTATATTGTACAATGTCATGTGGCATGAGTGGTATATTGTACAATGTCATGGAGGCATGAATGGTATATTGTACAATGTCATGGGACATGAGTGGTACATTGTACAATGTCATGGAGGCATGAATGGTATATTGTATAATGTCATGAGGCATGAGTGATGTATTGTACAATGCCATGTGGACATGAGTGGTATATTGTGCAATGTCATGGAACATGAGTGGTATATTGTGCAGTGCCATAGGGGTCATGGGTGGTATACTGTATAATGTCTAGAGGCATGAGTGGTGTATTGTACAATGCCATGTGGGCATGAGTGGTATATTGTACAGTGTCATGAGACATGAGTGGTACATTGACCAATGTCATGGGGCATGAGTGATATATTGTACAATGTCATAGGGAGCATGGGTGGTATATTGTATAGTGTCATGGGGGCATGAGTGGTATAGTGTACAATGTCATGTGGCATGAGTGTTATATTGTGCAGTGTCATATGGGCATGAATGGTATATTGTACAATGTCATGGGACATGAGCGATATATTGTACAATGTCATAGGGAGCATGGTTATTATATTGTATAGTGTCATGGGGGCATGAGTGGTATATTGTATAATGTCATGTGGCATGAGTGGTGTATTGTACAGTGCCATGTGGGCATGAGTGGTATATTGTACAATGCCATGGGACATGAGTAGTATATTGTGCAGTGTCATATGGGGGCATGGGTGGTATATTGTATAATGTCATGAGGCACGAGTGGTGTATTGTACAATGCCATGTGGGCATGAGTGGTATATTGTACAATGTCATGTGGCATGAGTGGTATATTGTACACTGTCATAGAGGCATGAGTGGTATATTGTACAATGTCATGGGACATGAGTGGTGCATTGTACAATGTCATGGGAGCATGGGTGGTATACTGTATAGTGTCATGGGGCATGAGTGGTATAGTGTACAATGTCATGTGGCATGAGTGTTATATTGTGCAGTGTAATAGGGGCATGGGTGGTATATTGTACAATGTCTTGAGGCATGAGTGGTGTATTGTACAATGCCATATAGGCATGAGTGGTATATTGTACAATGTCATGGGACATGAGTGGTATATTGTGCAGTATCATGGGGGCATGGGTGGTATATTGTATAATGTCATGGGGCATGAGTGGTATATTGTAGAATGTCATGGGGGCATGAGTGGTATATTTTACAATGTCATGGGACATGAGTGGTATATTGTACAATGTCATGGAGGCATGAGTGATATATTGTACAATGTCATAGGGAGCATGGTTGGTATATTGTATAGTGTCATGGGGGCATGAGTGGTATATTGTATAATGTCATGAGGCATGAGTGGTGTATTGTACAATGCCATGTGGGCATGAGTGGTATATTGTACAATGTCATGGGACATGAGTGGTATATTGTGCAGTGTCATAGGGGGCATGGGTGGTATATTGTATAATGTCTTGAGGCATGAGTGGTGTATTGTACAATGCCATGTGGGCATGAGTAGTATATTGCATAATGTCATGGGAAATGAGTGGTACATTATACAATGTCATGGGGCATGAGTGATATATTGTACAATGTCATAGGGAGCATGGGTGGTATATTGTATAGTGCCATGGGGGCATGAGTGGTATAGTGTACAATGTCATGTGACATGAGTGTTATATTGTGCAGTGTCATAGGGGCATGAGTGGTATATTGTACAATGTCATGCAGGCATGAGTGGTATATTTTACAATGTCATGTGGCATGAGTGGTATATTGTACAATGTCATGGAGGCATGAGTTACATATTGTACAATGTCATAGGGAGCATGGTTGGTATATTATATAGTGTCATGGGGGTATGAGTGGTATATTGTACAATGTCGTGTGGCATGAGTGGTATATTGTACAATGTCATGGAGGCATGAATGGTATATTGTATAATGTCATGAGGCATGAGTGGTGTATTGTACAATGCCATGTGGGCATGAGTAGTATATTGTACAATGTCATGTGGCATGAGTGGTATATTGTACAATGTCATGGAGGCATGAATGGTATATTGTATAATGTCATGAGGCATGAGTGGTGTATTGTACAATGCCATGTGGGCATGAGTGGTATATTGTACAATGTAATGGGACATGAGTGGTATATTGTGCAGTGTCATGGGACATGAGCTGTATATTGTGCAGTGTCATAGGGGACATAGGTGGTATATTGTATAATGTCTTGAGGCATGAGTGGTGTATTGTACAGTCCCATGTGGGCATGATTGGTATATTGTACAATGTCATGGGACATGAGTGGTACATTGTGCAATGTCATGGGGCATGAGTGATATATTGTACAATGTCATAGGGAGCATGGGTGGTATATTGTATAGTGTCGTGGGGGCATGAGTGGTATAGTGTACAATGTCATGTGGCATGAGTGTTATATTGTGCAGTGTCATAAGGGCATGAGTGGTATATTGTACAATGTCATAGGACATGAGTGGTATATTGTACAATGTCATGGGGGCATGAGTGGTATATTTTACAATGTCATGTGGCATGAGTGGTATATTGTACAATGTCATGGAGGCATGAGTGGTATATTGTACAATGTCATAGGGAGCATGGGTGGTATATTGTATAGTGTCGTGGGGGCATGAGTGGTATAGTGTACAATGTCATGTGGCATGAGTGTTGTATTGTGCAGTGTCATAGGGGCATGAGTGGTATATTGTACAATGTCATGGGACATGAGTGGTATATTGTACAATGTCATGGGGGCATGAGTGGTATATTTTACAATGTCATGTGGCATGAGTGGTATATTGTACAATGTCATGGAGGCATGAGAGATATATTGTGCAGTATCATAGGGGCATGGGTGGTATATTGTGCAGTGTCATAGGGGGCATGGGTGGTATATTGTATAATGTCTTGAGGCATGAGTGATGTATTGTACAATGCCATGTGGGCATGAGAGGTATATTGTACTATGTCATGGGACATGAGTGATATATTGTGCAGTGTTATAGGGGCATGGGTGGTATATTGTATAATGTCTTGAGGCATGAGTGGTGTATTGTTTAATGCCATGTGGGCATGAGTGGTGTATTGTCCAATGCCATGTGGGCATGAGTGGTATATTGTACAATGTCATGGGACATGAGTGGTATATTGTGCAGTGTCATAGGGGGCATGGGTTGTATATTGTATAATGTCTTGAGGCATGAGTGGTGTATTGTACAATGCCATGTGGGCATGAGTGGTATATTGTACAATGTCATGGGAAATGACTGGTACATTATACAATGTCATGGGGCATGAATGATATATTGTACAATGTCACAGGGAGCAAGGGTGGTATATTGTATAGTGCCATGGGGCATGAGTGGTATAGTGTACAATGTCATGTGACATGAGTGTTATATTGTGCAGTGTCATAGGGGCATGAGTGGTATATTGTACAATGTCATGTGGGCATGAGTGGTATATTTTACAATGTCATGTGGCATGAGTGGTATATTGTACAATGTCATGGAGGCATGAGTTATATATTGTACAATGTCATAGGGAGCATGGTTGGTATATTGTATAGTGTCATGGGGGCATGAGTGGTATATTGTATAATGTCATGAAGCATGAGTGGTGTATTGTACAATGCCATGTGGACATGAGTGGTATATTGTACAATGTCATAGGACATGGTGGTATATTGTGCAGTGTCATAGGGGGCATGGGTGGTATATTGTATAATGTCATGAGGCATGAGTGGTGTATTGTACAATGCCATGTGGGCATGAGTGGTATATTGTACAATGTCATGTGGCATGAGTGGTATATTGTACAATGTCATGGAGGCATGAATGGTATATTGTATAATGTCATGAGGCATGAGTGGTGTATTGTACAATGCCATGTGGGCATGAGTGGTATATTGTACAATGTAATGGGACATGAGTGGTATATTGTACAGTGTCATCGGACATGAGCTGTATATTGTGCAGTGTCATAGGGGGCATAGGTGGTATATTGTATAATGTCTTGAGGCATGAGTGGTGTATTGTACAGTCCCATGTGGGCATGATTGGTATATTGTACAATGTCATGGGACATGAGTGGTACATTGTGCAATGTCATGGGGCATGAGTGATATATTGTACAATGTCATAGGGAGCATGGGTGGTATATTGTATAGTGTCGTGGGGGCATGAGTGGTATAGTGTACAATGTCATGTGGCATGAGTGTTATATTGTGCAGTGTCATAAGGGCATGAGTGGTATATTGTACAATGTCATAGGACATGAGTGGTATATTGTAGAATGTCATGGGGGCATGAGTGGTATATTTTACAATGTCATGTGGCATGAGTGGTATATTGTACAATGTCATGGAGGCATGAGTGGTATATTGTACAATGTCATAGGGAGCATGGTTGGTATATTATATAGTGTCATGGAGGCATGAGTGGTATATTGTATAATGTCATGAGGCATGATTGGTGTATTGTACAATGCCATGTGGGCATGAGTGGTATATTGTACAATGTCATGGGACATGAGTGGTATATTGTACAATGTCATAGGGAGCATGGGTGGTATATTGTATAGTGTCGTGGGGACATGAGTGGTATAGTGTACAATGTCATGTGGCATGAGTGTTGTATTGTGCAGTGTCATAGGGGCATGAGTGGTATATTGTACAATGTCATGGGACATGAGTGGTATATTGTACAATGTCATGGGGGCATGAGTGGTATATTTTACAATGTCATGTGGCATGAGTGGTATATTGTACAATGTCATGGAGGCATGAGATATATTGTGCAGTATCATAGGGGGCATGGGTGGTATATTGTGCAGTGTCAAAGGGGGCATGGGTGGTATATTGTATAATGTCTTGAGGCATGAGTGATGTATTGTACAATGCCATGTGGGCATGAGAGGTATATTGTACTATGTCATGGGACATGAGTGATATATTGTGCAGTGTTATAGGGGGCATGGGTGGTATATTGTATAATGTCTTGAGGCATGAGTGGTGTATTGTTTAATGCCATGTGGGCATGAGTGGTGTATTGTCCAATGCCATGTGGGCATGAGTGGTATATTGTACAATGTCATGGGACATGAGTGGTATATTGTGCAGTGTCATAGGGGGCATGGGTTGTATATTGTATAATGTCTTGAGGCATGAGTGGTGTATTGTACAATGCCATGTGGGCATGAGTGGTATATTGTACAATGTCATGGGAAATGACTGGTACATTATACAATGTCATGGGGCATGAATGATATATTGTACAATGTCACAGGGAGCATGGGTGGTATATTGTATAGTGCCATGGGGGCATGAGTGGTATAGTGTACAATGTCATGTGACATGAGTGTTATATTGTGCAGTGTCATAGGGGCATGAGTGTTATATTGTATAATGTCATGAAGCATAAGTGGTGTATTGTACAATGCCATGTGGGCATGAGTGGTATATTGTACAATGTCATGGGACATGAGTGGTATATTGTGCAGTGTCATAGGGGCATGGGTGGTATATTGTATAATGTCATGAGGCATGAGTGGTGTATTATACAATGCCATGTGGGCATAAGTGGTATATTGTACAATGTCATGTGGCATGAGTGGTATATTGTACAATGTCATGGGACATGAGTGGTACATTGTACAATGTCATGGGGCATGAGTGGTATATTGTATAATGTCATGAGGCATGAGTGGTGTATTGTACAATGCCATGTGGGCATAAGTGGTATATTGTACAATGTAATGGGACATGAGTGGTATATTGTGCAGTGTCATGGGACATGAGTGGTATATTGTGCACTGTCATAGGGGCATGGGTGGTATATGTATAATGTCTTGAGGCATGAGTGGTGTATTGTACAATGCCATGTGGGCATGAGTGGTATATTGTACAATGTCATGGGACATGAGTGGTATATTGTGCAGTGTCATATGGGGCATGGGTGGTATATTGCATAATGTCTTGAGGCATGAGTGGTGTATTGTACAGTCCCATGTGGGCATGAGTGGTATATTGTAAAATGTCATGGGACATGAGTGGTACATTGTGCAATGTCATAGGGCATGAGTGATATATTGTACAATGTCATAGGGAGCATGGGTGGTATATTGTATAGTGTCATGGGGGCATGAGTGGTATAGTGTACAATGTCATGTGGCATGAGTGTTATATTGTGCAGTGTCATAGGGGCATGAGTGGTATATTGTACAATGTCATGGGACATGAGTGGTATATTGTACAATGTCATGGGGGCATGAGTGGTATATTTTACAATGGCATGTGGCATGAGTTGTATATTGTACAATGTCATGGAGGCATGAGTGGTATATTGTGCAATGTCATAGGGGGCATGGGTGGTATATTGTGCGGTATCATATAGGGCATGTGTGGTATATTGTATAATGTCTTGAGGCATGAGTGGTGTATTGTACAATGCCATGTGGGCATGAGTGGTATATTGTACAATGTCATGGGACATGATTGATATATTGTGCAGTGTTATAGGGTGCATGGGTGGTATATTGTATAATGTCTTGAGGCATGAGTGGTGTATTGTTTAATGCCATGTGGGCATGAGTGGTGTATTGTACAATGCCATGTGGGCATGAGTGGTATATTGTACAATGTCATGGGACATGAGTGGTATATTGTGCAGTGTCATAGGGGGCATGGGTGGTATATTGTGCAGTGTCATAGGGGGCATGGGTGGTATGTTGTATAATGTCTTGCGGCATGAGTGGTGTATTGTACAATGCCATGTGGGCATGAGTGGTATATTATACAATGTCATGGGACATGAGTGGTATATTGTGCGGTGTCATAGGGGGCATGAGTGGCATATTGTATGATGTCTTGAGGCATGGGTGGTGTATTGAACAATGCCATGTGTGCATGAGTGGTATAGTGTACAATGTCATAGGGAGCATGGGTGGTATATTGTATAGTGTCATGGGAGCATGAGTGGTATAGTGTACAATGTCATGTGGAATGAGTGTTATATTGTGCAGTGTCATAGGGGCATGAGTGGTATATTTACAATGTCATGGGACATGAGTGCTATGTTGTACAATGTCATGCGGGCATGAGTGGTATAGTATACAATGTCATGTGGCATGAGTGTTATATTGTGCAGTGTCATAAGGGCATGAGTGGTATATTGTACAATGTCATAGGACATGAGTGGTATATTGTAGAATGTCATGGGGGCATGAGTGGTATATTTTACAATGTCATGTGGCATGAGTGGTATATTGTACAATGTCATGGAGGCATGAGTGGTATATTGTACAATGTCATAGGGAGCATGGGTGGTATATTGTATAGTGTCGTGGGGGCATGAGTGGTATAGTGTACAATGTCATGTGGCATGAGTGTTGTATTGTGCAGTGTCATAGGGGCATGAGTGGTATATTGTACAATGTCATGGGACATGAGTGGTATATTGTACAATGTCATGGGGGCATGAGTGGTATATTTTACAATGTCATGTGGCATGAGTGGTATATTGTACAATGTCATGGAGGCATGAGAGATATATTGTGCAGTATCATAGGGGGCATGGGTGGTATATTGTGCAGTGTCATAGGGGGCATGGGTGGTATATTGTATAATGTCTTGAGGCATGAGTGATGTATTGTACAATGCCATGTGGGCATGAGAGGTATATTGTACTATGTCATGGGACATGAGTGATATATTGTGCAGTGTTATAGGGGCCATGGGTGGTATATTGTATAATGTCTTGAGGCATGAGTGGTGTATTGTTTAATGCCATGTGGGCATGAGTGGTGTATTGTCCAATGCCATGTGGGCATGAGTGGTATATTGTACAATGTCTTGGGACATGAGTGGTATATTGTGCAGTGTCATAGGGGGCATGGGTTGTATATTGTATAATGTCTTGAGGCATGAGTGGTGTATTGTACAATGCCATGTGGGCATGAGTGGTATATTGTACAATGTCATGGGAAATGACTGGTACATTATACAATGTCATGGGGCATGAATGATATATTGTACAATGTCACAGGGAGCATGGGTGGTATATTGTATAGTGCCATGGGGCATGAGTGGTATAGTGTACAATGTCATGTGACATGAGTGTTATATTGTGCAGTGTCATAGGGGCATGAGTGTTATATTGTATAATGTCATGAAGCATAAGTGGTGTATTGTACAATGCCATGTGGGCATGAGTGGTATATTGTACAATGTCATGGGACATGAGTGGTATATTGTGCAGTGTCATAGGGGCATGGGTGGTATATTGTATAATGTCATGAGGCATGAGTGGTGTATTATACAATGCCATGTGGGCATAAGTGGTACATTGTACAATGTCATGTGGCATGAGTGGTATATTGTACAATGTCATGGGACATGAGTGGTACATTGTACAATGTCATGGGGCATGAATAGTATATTGTATAATGTCATGAGGCATGAGTGGTGTATTGTACAATGCCATGTGGGCATAAGTGGTATATTGTACAATGTAATGGGACATGAGTGGTATATTGTGCAGTGTCATGGGGCATGAGTGGTATATTGTGCACTGTCATAGGGGGCATGGGTGGTATATGTATAATGTCTTGAGGCATGAGTGGTGTATTGTACAATGCCATGTGGGCATGAGTGGTATATTGTACAATGTCATGGGACATGAGTGGTATATTGTGCAGTGTCATACGGGGCATGGGTGGTATATTGCATAATGTCTTGAGGCATGAGTGGTGTATTGTACAGTCCCATGTGGGCATGCGTGGTATATTGTACAATGTCATGGGACATGAGTGGTACATTGTGCAATGTCATAGGGCATGAGTGATATATTGTACAATGTCATAGGGAGCATGGGTGGTATATTGTATAGTGTCATGGGCATGAGTGGTATAGTGTACAATGTCATGTGGCATCAGTGTTATATTGTGCAGTGTCATAGGGGCATGAGTGGTATATTGTACAATGTCATGGGACATGAGTGGTATATTGTACAATGTCATGGGGGCATGAGTGGTATATTTTACAATGGCATGTGGCATGAGTGGTATATTGTACAATGTCATGGAGGCATGAGTGGTATATTGTGCAATGTCATAGGGGGCATTGGTGGTATATTGTGCGGTATCATATAGGGCATGTGTGGTATATTGTATAATGTCTTGAGGCATGAGTGTTGTATTGTACAATGCCATGTGGGCATGAGTGGTATATTGTACAATGTCATGGGACATGAGTGATATATTGTGCAGTGTTATAGGGGGCATGGGTGGTATATTGTATAATGTCTTGAGGCATGAGTGGTGTATTGTTTAATGCCATGTGGGCATGAGTGGTGTATTGTACAATGTCATGTGGGCATGAGTGGTATATTGTACAATGTCATGGGACATGCGTGGTATATTGTGCAGTGTCATAGGGGGCATGGGTGGTATATTGTGCAGTGTCATAGGGGGCATGGGTGGCATGTTGTATAATGTCTTGCGGCATGAGTGGTGTATTGTACAATGCCATGTGGGCATTAGTGGTATATTATACAATGTCATGGGACATGAGTGTTATATTGTGCGGTGTCATAGGGAGCATGAGTGGCATATTGTATGATGTCTTGAGGCATGAGTGGTGTATTGAAAATTGCCATGTGTGCATGAGTGGTATAGTGTACAATGTCATAGGGAGCATGGGTGGTATATTGTATAGTGTCATGGGAGCATGAGTGGTATAGTGTACAATGTCATGTGGAATGAGTGTTATATTGTGCAGTGTCATAGGGGCATGAGTGGTATATTTACAATGTCATGGGACATGAGTGCTATGTTGTACAATGTCATGTGGGCATGAGTGGTATAGTATACAATGTCATGTGGCATGAGTGTTATATTGTGCAGTGTCATAGGGGCATGAGTGGTATATTGTACAATCTCATGGGACATGAGTGGTATATTGTACAATGTAATGGGTCATGAGTGGTATATTTTACAATGTCATGTGGCATGAGTGGTATATTGTACAATGTCATGGAGGCATGAGTGGTATATTGTGCAGTGTCATAGAGGGCATGTGTGATATATTGTATAATGTCTTGAGGCATGAGTGGTGTATTGTTTAATGCCATGTGGGCATGAGTGTTGTATTGTACAATGCCATGTGGGCATGAGTGGTATATTGTACAATGTCATGGGACATGAGTAGTATATTGTGCAGTGTCATAGGGGGCATGGGTGGTATATTGTACAGTGTCATAGGGGGCATGGGTGGTATGTTGTATAATGTCTTGCGGCATGAGTGTTGTATTGTACAATGCCATGTGGGCACGAGTGGTATATTATACAATGTCATAGGACATGAGTGTTATATTGTGCGGTGTCATAGGGGGCATGAGTGGTATATTGTATGATGTCTTGAGGCATGAGTGATGTACTGTACAATGCCATGTGTGCATGAGTGGTATAGTGTACAATGTCATAGGGAGCATGGGTGGTATATTGTATAGTGTCATGGGAGCATGAGTGGTATAGTGTACAATGTCATGTGGAATGAGTGTTATATTGTGCAGTGTCATAGCAGCATGAGTGGTATATTTACAATGTCATGGGACATGAGTGGTATGTTGTACAATGTCATGGGGGCATGAGTGGTATAGTATACAATGTCATGTGGCATGAGTGTTATATTGTGCAGTGTCATAGGGGCATGAGTGGTATATTGTACAATGTCATGGGACATGAGTGGTATATTGTACAATGTAATGGGTCATGAGTGGAATATTTTACAATGTCATGTGGCATGAGTGGTATATTGTACAATGTCATAGAGGCATGAGTGATATATTGTACAATGTCATAGGGGCATGGGTGGTATATTGTATAATGTCATGAGGCATGAGTGTTGTATTGTACAATGCCATGTGGGCATGAATGGTATATTGTACAATGTCATGGAGACATGAGAGATATATTGTACATTGTCATAGGGAGCATGGGTGGTATATTGTACAATCATAGGATCATAGGATCATAGAAGGTTACTAGGCTATTGGCCCTGAGGCCATTTTAAGTCTAGCCAAGAGTTTAGCCCATGTTTAGACAAGTCAGCACCCAAAGCCCTTGTTCAACAGGGATACAGGTGGAATGGCAGGGGTGTATTTTCCATCTAGTTATACAGGTTGTGCTTAAAATAGGGATAATGAGGTACTCTGCTTGACTTGGAAAGGGAGTCTATTCCACAGATGGGGGAGTCTCTGGGACACAAATCTGTCCCACTAACAAGTCCTATTGATAATGTAGACCAGGTAGAGGTCACGTGTATGGATTGCTTGAGTGGAGCTTGACTTGTGGATATGCAGCAGTCCCATCAAGACTGAGTTTGAGATTGCGTTATATGTCAAACAGAGGTCACCCCGGAGGAGTATGTATGAAACTGAGTAGAGGGATAGGGCTTTTAGCCTATATTTTAGGCTAGATGTTTGAGGCCCTGGACTCTCCTTGTGAGGAACCTCTGTGGTCTTTCCAGCTGCTGCATGTTCTTTGCAAGGTACATGCCAAAAGGGGCATTGAACTCAATAATTGGCCTTATAAGGGAAGAATACAAGGATGTTATAACCTCTTTGTCCCTGGATGAGATACCCTTACCTATGAGATGGCCCATGTAGAAAGCTTTCCATACAACAGAAGCAACATGGTGGTTAAAAGTCAGGTTGCTATCAACCTGGGTGCCATCCCTCACTACTGATCATGTACTTAGGACATTGTTATTATTGTGATAATATGTGGGGATGTCATTCTACCCAAAAAGGATGATGATGCATTTTTTGGCATTCAGCTTGAAGCCATGTTTCTGGCACCAGTCATTTGCTTGGGTGAGACCCTCTTGGAGGACGTCCACATCACTTGGGGAATTGATGACTGCACCCAGCTTGCAGTCATCTGCAAACTTGGTCAGCCATAGTCCATTGGTTTTGGCCTGCACCTCAGAGAAGTATATCCACATAACAGAGGCCCCAAGACTGATACCTGGGGTATGCCGCCTTGTTACTGGTCAACTGCTTGAGATGGCTTCCCCTATTTTGATTAGGTGGGTTTTATCAGTGAGCCAGTTCACTACCCATCTGGTAAGATATGGATTGATACCCAAACAAACTCCACACGTAAGGCAGGTGCAACCAGCCAAAAAGCAAACTCCACATCTGAAAAAAGGAGGCCAGCACCAAGAGTGATACCTGAGTTTATTACAAAATTAATAATGAATCAAACCAGTTTTGGCAGTTTTGCCTTCATCAGTGAATACTATTTTGATTATGTAACAATCTATATATACATCCAGCACTACGTCCCAATCAAATAATTAAAGAGACAGTAATATCAAGAAAACAGTAATAATAAAAACATCTCTTTAGTATATGGATGAATAGTCTAATTTTTGATTTTTTACTATTATTATACCAATTATAAGTGGTCATTAAGACCAGGGGAAAAAAGAACTCCTAGCCTAATAATCCACATCCTTTCTTTATCATTCAAAATACTATGCTACCCTAACTTGTTCAGTCTATCACCCACTATCTTGTCAATAATACAAAAATTAAATATTGCTGATTTGTGATCACATACATGTTTGTAAAGAGCATTGGTCATAATCATCTGTGTGCCATTCTCCTAAATAATTGTTAGATATTTTTGGGAGCTAAAAACTGACATATAATAGTTAATGATTGGGACAGACCTTTTATTATTTTTTTTTTGAGTACCCTACTCATCCAAACGGATTTGTTAGCCTAAGGTATCATATGAATGACTTTTTTGGATCTTTATATATATATATATATATATATATATACATATATATATATATATATATATATATATATATATATATATATATACATATATATATACATACACATATATATATATATATATATATATATATACATATATATATGTGTGTGTGTGTGTATACATATATATATATATATATATATATATATATATATATATATGTATATATATATATATATATATATATATATATATATATATACGTATTTTTTTCCCTTGTACTATTTTTGGACAGATCCCTTAGTATAGTAAGAGATACCTACCATGGATTTAGTCACTATACTGCAGGGTTTATCTGCATATAAAAATTACCTTCAAGTGTTTGGGGTTCAAGATAATGGTGGTATCAGTACTGGGGATCCTAGGGATCCAAATGATCTATGTAAGAATCTCTTTACTAAACTGACTAAAAGTGTTACTAATTTACGTAGTTCAGTCTGGCACCTTAAACTATTTAAGGCCGATCAGGCTAAAAATATAACTCCAAGGGGCCTGAGAATGCGGTCACAGCCATGTGTCAGTAATCCGAATGATAGGCTATATGAGGAATGGGCACAAGCGCAGCATGATGTAACCATGTCATTGGTTAAAATACTGTCCTCCTTCTATGAACGGTCAATTCAGACCAATATCATAGAAACCCAATGTATTTGTGAGGAAATCAAGACATATGATGGTCAGACATTATACCAAGAATGTCTTCATAAACTATCCAAAGACTTATTAATAACAGAGAAAAATTTAAGGAGTAAGAAACTACATAAGTTTCACAGGGATTTGAAGGACTATGAACAAGGCAAACCTTTTGGTATTAAAAAGAATGTTACTTTTTCTGATGGGGACTATAGGGGGACTAGACCCAGAAGGAAGAGACCCAGATCCATTTTAAAGAAACCCAAAAATGATTATAGCAGCACTTCAGGGGAGGAATCCCGTTACTGAAACTGAGCATGGGCTCACTCAGGGGTCCCCAGCCCACAAGAAACAGAAAAATGCTGACCACCCTTTAGGCCTAGGAAGCACAGGGGTGGGAGAAAACATTACAGATGTGGAGAATTTGGAAACATTGTTACAAATGATAATTCCAAAATAGCAGAATGCTCAAATGTACTCAACATTTCCTCTGTAACATTATTTGAAACTGCTATTAAACTACTTAACAAGGGATTAACATATGTTCCTGGTTTTTATGTCCATGAAGATAGTATTGTGAAAGATGTTATATCATTCTGTCGACTATTGAATTTAAAACTATATTTTGGTCAACAGGGTGACTCTTAAATATCTACTGATTTTCATTTCAAAAAATCTACTTTTCAGCCCCCTATGGATAAATATGTTTCCATATTTCAACAATCAGTTCTCAAAGATCTATATTTTCATTGTTATTGAATCTCGGATGCTGGGTCACAACTTGTCAGGAATGGAACAACAAGCCCTTAGGGAATTAAAAAAAAAACAATCATAATGTAGTTATTATTCCTGCTGACAAAGGAGGAGCAGTTGTAGTTATGGACATGGATTATTACTTATCAGAAGCCCATAGACAACTCCAGAATGGCATACATTATATGCCAATGCCTCTAGACCCAACCAAAACATTCAAAAAGGAGATTGATTCCTTTTTGAAGCTGGCAGCTGAGGAGGGTATCATTAGTACATCAGTTCTAAATCACCTTACAGTTGAAGATTCCCAGAAACAGATACTCTATATTTGTTACCTAAAATTCATAAGAATTTGCAAAAACCACCAGGAAGACCAATAATATCTGGTGTGAGCTCGCTTACGGAACCCCTATCAGAATTCCTTACTAAATACTTACAGCCCCTTCTGACTATGGTCAGATCCAGGGTCAAAGATACTACAGAATTTCTGAGGATCCTAAGTGACACCCAATTAAAACCGGATTTGATAATGTGTACATTGGATGTCACGGCTCTATATACTAATATTCCACACTGGGCTGGGCTGGAGGCTCTAGAATATTGGCTCAATAAAGCAGACATCTATCTACCAGGCTTTAACACTCTACTTATTTGTATGGCAGAGCATGTCCTAATGAAGAATGTGTTCTATTTCCAACAAGAATGTTACTGGCAAGTCCGTGGAACTGCTATGGGGGCATCCTTTGCCCCCATATATGCGGATCTTTTTATGGGCTATTTTGAGGAATTCCTTATATATGATAGTTCACACAATATTTTTCAGGGGGAGATGGACATCTGGTGGTGGTACTTGGATGACTGTTGGATGGTTTGGCAGGCAGACACAGAATATCTTTTAGAATCTGTTCAATACCACAACGAAAACAAGTGCGATATTGAATTTACGCTTAACATGCATCACCAAGAAATTCATTTTCGTGATGTTAAAGCTTGTAGAAATGAAAATCATACTCTGTCAACCCAGGTCTTCTGCAAATATACAGAGTATAACAGTCTTTTACAGGCAACTAGCTTACACCCTGATCATATTATAAGGGATATTCCCAAGTCACAATTCCTATGCATCAAAAGAATATGCTCCTCCAATGTTGACTATGAACATCATAAGACTGATTTAATACATAGATTTAGAGCTAGGGGCTATAAACCAGGAACCATCCTTTCAGCCAGTAACTGGGCTAGTGGACAAGACAGGTCAGAATTACTGCAATATAAAGAAAAAACGTGTACCTCAGGAGATAGTATTCGATTTGTCACTACCTATGGTAGAAACATTCATGCCATTAGAAATGTTATTAACAAAAATTGGAATATTCTCATGGCAAATCAAGAACTATCAAGTCTCCTTACGGATAGATGTAAGTTTTCATATCGTAGGGGATGAACACTGGGGTCTTATTTTAATCATTACAAATTGAAGGGTGGAAATCACTCTTTGGAACAACTAACGATTACAGGGTACATGTTGGTTGGGTCATTTTCTTGTGGACATTGCTCCTTTTATAGATACATGCCCAAATCTAAGGCATTTTCTAGCAAAAATACCCAAATGGTCCATAGAATTAAGCATTTTGCAAATTGTGGAACAGACTGGGTGGTCTATTTGGCCACATGTTCTTGTTCATCCTTTTATGTTGGGCAAACGTCTAGACCTTTCAGAATCAGAATGTCTGAACATCTAAGTGATATTTGAAACAAATGAATGACCAATGCACTTAACAAACATGTATGTGATCACAAATCAGCAATATTTCATTTTTGTATTATTGACAAGATAGTGGGTGATAGACTGAACAAGTTAGGGTGGCATAGTATTTTGAATAATAAAGAAAGGATGTGGATTGTTAGGCTAGGAGTTCTTTTTTGTCCTGGTCTTAATGACCACTTATAATTGCTATTATAATAATAGTAAAAAAATCAAAAATTAGACTATTCATCTGTATACTAAAGAGTCGTTTTCAGTTTTTGTTATTACTGTTTTCTTGATATTACTGTCTCTTTAATTACTTGATTGGGACGTAGTGCTGGATGTATATATAGACTGTTACATAATCAAAATTGTATTCACTGATGAAGGCAAAACTGCTGAAACCTAGTTTGACTCATTACTAATTTTGTAATAAACTCAGGTATCACTCTTGGTGCTGGCCTTCTTTTTTCGGATTAAGATATGGATTGATGCCTAGTTGAGAGAGTTTACATTCTTTGCCCAAGTGGGGAATAGTCTCGAATGCTTTGGCCAGGTCAAGGTAAGCAGTGTGCACCATCTTCCCCTCATCCATGGCTTTGGTGACTGTCTCAAAGAAGTCAACCAGATTTAACAGACATGATCTCCCCTTGACAAAGCCAAACTGTGTGGGGTCAAGTGTTTGGAGGTTGCCAATGTCCCGCTTAATGAGGTCCATGATAATCCATTCCATGGCTTGCAGATCAGGCTAGTTAGGCTGATGGGTCTATAATTTCCCAGATCGGTGGACGCTCCACCTTTGTGTAAAGGGATGACAGTGGCTGTCCTCCACTTGGCTGGGACAAGGCCAGTACTCAGGCTTTGGTTGAATAGGGTGCCTAATGGTGCTCTAAGTTCATGCCTGAGTTCACGTAAGATGCAGCCAGGGGTATTATTGGGTCCCATGGAAGCTATATTTTTGCCTTTGTGAGGGCAGTGATGACCTGTTCCCTAGAGATAATTGGTGGGGGGCAGGTACTGAGCATGTCCTGATTTACTGATGGGGGGCAGAGGGGAAAAGTTTTTGATAAATCTGTCAGCCAGGAGATTGGCTATATCTACAACATTTGTGTATGTGGTGTCCTTGACTACCAGTTCTGAACAGATCTGGGTGCTTCCTTTGAGATTTTGGACATATGTGAAGAAGGCCTTATGATTGTCTCTAGTAGATGTGGCCAATTTGGACTTGAAGTTGGCGTTAGAGGATTTCACTAGTGCTCTTATTTGCTTGTTCAGGGTAAGGAGAGATTGCTTCCAATTGGGCACCTGCTCCTTCTTGGTCATGGACAGTATTTTTTTTTCCTTTTGTTATATAGTTTATTTATTGCAGATGCCCACCAGACAGGTTTACTCTTCCTTGGGGAGGATGATTTTGTCCTGTCGGGTACTCCTGATTCAATGCATCTATATAAATGTTCATATAGTACTTTGGTGTAGATTTGGACATTGGTGCCAGTTCCTACAATGAGGGAGGGGGCAGTGAAGCTGTTTATACCATTCCTCAGGAGGTTGTAATCAGCTTTGGAAAAGTTTTTTTCTTTGACCCTAGCTAGAGGGGGGTCAGGGGAGATGGTGACTTCAAAAGTGACTGCTTTATGGTTGGATCTTACCAGGGAGCATGATACTGCAGGGGTGCTGCCGTGGTTACTCATGTTGGTTAATACCAAGTCCAAAATATTATCACCTCTTGTTGAAGTATCGACTAGCTGTTTCAAGGCATTTGCATTGATAAAATCAAGGGGGCATGAATGGTATATTGTACAATGTCATGGGACATGAGTGGTACATTGTACAATGTCATAGAGCATGAGTGTTATATTGTACAATGTCATGGGGGCATGGGTGGTATATTGTATAGTGTCATGGGGGCATGAGTGGTATATTGTACAATGCCATGCGGCATGAGTGGTATATTGTTGTACAATGGCATGTGGCATGAGTGGTACATTATACAAGGTCATGGGGCATGAGTGGTATATTGTACAATGTCATGGGGCATGAGTGGTACATTGTACAATGTCATGTGGGCATGAATGGTATATTGTATAATGTTATGGGGCATTAGTGGTATATTGTACAATGTCATGGGACATGAGTGGTACATTGTACAATGTCATGGGAGCATGAGTGGTATATTGTACAATGTCATGGGGGCATGAATGGTATGTTGTACAATGTCATGGGACATGAATGGTACATTGTACAATGTCATGGGGGCATGAGTGATATATTGTACAATGTCATGGGGCATGATAAATTGTACTATGTTGTGGGGGCATGAGTGCTACATTATACAATGTAATGGAACCATGTGTGGTACATTATACAATGTCATAGGGTCACGAGTGGTATATTGTACAATGTCATGGGACATGAATGGTATATTGCACAATGTCATGTGGCATGAGTGGTATATTGTACAATGTCATGGGGGCATGAGTGGTATATTGTACAATGTCATGCAGCATGAGTGGTATATTGTACAATGTCGTGGGGCATGAGTGGTATATTGTGCAGTGTCATTGGAGCATGGGTGGTATATTGTACAATGTCATAGGGGCATGAGTGGTATATTGTATAATGTCATAGGGTATGAGGGGTGTATTGTACAATGTCATGTGGGCTTGAGTGGTATATTGTACAATGTCATGCGGCATGAGAGGCATATTGTACAATGTAATGGGGCATGAGTGGTATACTGTACAATGTCATGGGGCATGAGTGGTGCATTGTACAATGTTATGGGAGCATGTGTGATATATTGCACAATGTCAAGGGGGCATGAGTTACATTGTACAATGTAATGGGGCATGAGTGGTATATTGTACAATGTCATAGGGGCATGGGTGGTATATTGTGCAATGTCATAGGGGAAACGAGTTGTATATGGTATAATGTCATAGGAGCATGTGTGGTATATTGTACAGTGTCATGTGGGCATGAGTAGCATATTGTACAATGTCATGGGGCAAGACTGGTATATTGTACAATGTCATGGGGCATAAGTGGTATATTGTACAATGTCATGTAGGCATGAGTGATACATTGTGCACTGTCATAGAAGCATGGGTGGTATATTGTATAATGTCATAGGGGCCATGGGTGGTATATTGTATAATGCCATGGGGCATGAGTGCTATATTGTGCAGTGTCATATGGGCATAAGTTGTATGTGGTATAATATCATGGGAGCATGTGTGGTATGTTGCACAGTGTCATGTGGGCATGAGTGGTATACTGTACAATGTCATGGGGCATGAGTGGTACATTGTACAATGTCATGGGAGCATGTGTGGTATATTGCACAATGTCAAGGGGGCATGAGTGGTACATTGTACAATGTAATGGGGCATGAGTGGTATATTGTACAATGTCATAGCGGCATGGGTGGTATATTGTACAATGTCATAGGGGACATGAGTAGTATATTGTACAATGTAATGGGGCATGAGTGGTATATTGTACAATGTCATGGGGTATGAGTGGTGTATTGTACAATGCCATGTGGGCTTGAGTGGTATATTGTACAATGTCATGGGGCATGAATGGTATATTGTGCAGTGCCATGGGGGCAATGGTGGTATATTGTATAATGTCATGGCAGCATGAGTTGTATATTGTGCAATGTCATAAGGGACACGAGTTGTATATGGTATAATGTCATGGGTGCATGTGTGGTATATTGTACAGTGTCATGTGGGCATGAGTGGCATATTGTACAATGTCATGGGGCAAGACCGGTATATTGTACAATGTCATGGGGCATAAGTGGTATATTGTACAATGTCATGTGGGCATGAGTGGTACACTGTGCACTGTCATAGGAGCATGGCTGGTATATTGTACAATGTCATAGGGGGCATGTGTGGTATATTGTACAATGTCATGTGGGCATGAGTGGTACATTGTGCACTGTCATTGGAGCATGGGTGGTATATTGTACAATGTCATAGGGGGCATGTGGGGTATATTGTATAATGTCATGGGGCATGAGTGGTATATTGTATAATGTCATAGGGTATGAGGGGTGTATTGCACAATGTCATGTGGGCTTGAGTGGTATATTGTACAATGATATGGGTGCATGAGTGGTATATTGTGCAGTGTCATATGGCCATAAGTTGTATGTGGTATAATATCATGGGAGCATGTGTGGTATGTTGTACAGTGTCATGTGGGCATGAGTGGTATACTGTACAATGTCATGGGGCATGAGTGGTACATTGTACAATGTCATGGGAGCATGTGTGGTATACTGTATAATGTCATGGCAGCATGAGTGGTATATTGTGCAATGTCATAGGGGACAGGAGTTGTATATGGTATAATATCATGGGAGCATGTGTGGTATATTGTACAGTGTTATGTGGGCATGAGTGGCATATTGTACAATGTCATGGGGCAAGACTGGTATATTGTACAATGTCATGGGGGCATAAGTGGTATATTGTACAGTGTTATGTGGGCATGAGTGGCATATTGTACAATGTCTTGTGGGCATGAGTGGTGCATTGCGCACTGTCATGGGAGCATATGTGTAGTATATTGTACAATGACATGGGGGTATGAGCGATACATTGTACAATGTCATGGGGGCATGAGTGGTATATTGTACAGTGTCGGGGGCATGAGTAGTGTATTGCACAATGTCATAATGGGCATGAGTGGTATTTTGTGCAGTGTCATGGGTCATGAGTGATATATTGTACAATGTCATGGGGGCATGCATGAGTGGTTTACAAGATGCTTAAATAGATTTTAAATAATGAATGTAATTGGAATAGTTGACTGTGATTTGGTTATTAATGTAAGACTTTTCATGGTTTCATTTCTCCAAATTCTCCAAATACTTGTTTTTTGCATAACCTGATAAGAATGGGATCCATTCCTAAGTCAGGACATAAGTAAATTCATGAAACCAATATTGCTTCAGTCTTTGATGTTAGCATAAATTGCTTTTTTCAACACCTGCAATGATGTTCATATGTGGATATATGCAATGATATCATATTTATGTACGACTGTAAATTACTTTTTATTATTCTTGTTGCCCCTTCTATTATTTGAACTGTCTGGATAACCTTCTTCCACATTGTTCTCATTTCTGCTTGCATTTGAATTTTAAGACTTTGTCTAAGACACTATAATCACCAGTGTAGTCATTTCAGTGATCAGTCTTACTTTCTTTCTTTTTTCCTGGGCTATAGCTAGTTTTCTTGCATCTACTATTTTAACTGCAGGGTAATGGGTCATTTCATTTGATATAAACTTCATCATTCTTATTAATGCTTTGCGGTTCATATTTCCAGTGTTTTTCAGTTTTGGTTAGTATTATTTTAATGAATGTAGTTATTGATTGTTCTTTTTGAGATGTATGTTTTTACTGTTGAAGGCATGAGCTTAAGCACTAAGTGGTGATGTTTTAATAAATGCATGACTAAGGACATTTTTGTCATTTTATTATTTTTCGTTTTTCTTTATTGTTTAATAATAATCATTTCTAAGGGGGAGCCTAAATGTCTGAGACATGGCTGACCATGAGCACAGCCACAACCTTCTGGTCATTAGTGATGGCATCCCCCCAGCTGGGAGGAGCCCCCATAGACAACTCCAGACTGCATTCAGAATTGTACCTGTTGGGCCCATGAAATGAAATTCCAACTGATTTAGTTTGTAGCAGGAGGCAAGATTGTTTACAAAATTTCTGTGAACTGTGGGAAAGATTCTCATCTTGGAGGTTCACTGGATAAAGAAGAAGATTGGCCATGTGGTCTAATGGATAAGATGTTTGACTTTAGATCAGAAGAATGTAGGTTTGAGTCCTGTCATGGTCATCCAAATGCAAGACAACAATTTTGGGGGTAGGGGTTGGCATAATGGTTAAGGTGTTTACCCACAGGCACAAGATTCAGGGTTTGATTCTCACATTGGGAAACATGGCTAGACTTAAAAAGGATCTTTGGGGTCATTAGCTTAGTAATCACCTATGAATCCATAAACATGTAAGGAGAAGTGGAGGAGATGGAGTTGGTGTAATGTAAGATCTTCTACAGTTGAGAAGATCTGCATTACCTTCAACAGGCCATACATCAAGTACTGTGTGAATTTGTTGGATGTACCCCCCCCTCCCCATAAAATGGACATCTGGATTAATTGTCTCAGTTCCTCCATGAAGGACATTTTCAGAAAAGCTAAATTGCTCAAGCACATGCCTGAGCCTGCAACTCAACATAGAGTTAGTACAGGCAAATTGCAGTGGGTTCATGTAAGGCCAGTGTAGAAGCTGCAGATTAAAAATCTAACCACATCCTCCTTATCCCCAGACTCAGGGAGGTAGAAAACTTTTCCAGTGCCTGATCTGGTACAGAAACTAGTATCTGGACAGCTGGATGAATATGAGGTGAGTAGTTGATAGTTCTAATCCCCATTATGGTACTGGAATAAACTTTTTTTACCAACCCTTTCTAAAGCTTATACTCCTTGTTGGGGCCCATGATTAGCATAGCATTTGCATAATGAATAGTGGTTAACTCTTCTAACGTCCAGCAGTATTGCAGACTATTTCTCTAACAGACAAGTTTAAAATTTACAGAGTATGTTTAAGTAACACAAAAATATAAACATATTGTCATCAACAAAGCAAAATAGTTGTTCTGCCAACACTGATTAACAAACAAAAAACAAATAGTTCAACACTCAAAACAAATATATGGTAGTTGTACTTTTGTCATGCGTAGTGCAATGTTGTTGGTTGTCTTTCGGCTTTTCCCGGTTAGGGGTTGCCACAGCGGAACTCTAATGATTGTCAATTGGTTTTTATGGTGTCGAATTGCCAGCCTGATGCCCAACCTTCAACGAAGGCATTCCCATTCAACGCATGTCTTTCAAACGCCCACTTGACTGCGGGGAGGACATGCAGAATCCACACAGAAGGCACTCCCAACCCAAGCCGAGAATAGAACGTCATAATATTTATGATTTTTTTCTTTACTTCTGATGTAACAACAACATAATAAGGATAATTTCCTGCATATAGGCTGTAGTCTAACACCCTAAACAGGAGCTGCACAGGCAAACATAATGGAAACTGAGTATAATGCAGCTTGGTAGGCTGGCATTGTGTTATGCCTTGAATAAATAATAAGTAACAGATTTGCACAGCTGTATCCAGTTTATGAGATGCATTACTCATTGTATATTATACATTGTAAATAACGTAAATAGGTACAGGTATATGTAGAGGCTCATAAGTATATTCTAGGCTGACAACAACAAGGGCCATGCATCCCAAATGTGTCTGATAGGTTTGGTGCCCTAGAGGTTATTTTTAGGGGTGTATGTAAGCTAGGGCTATGCTGGTCAAACATTTATAAGTTGCCTCCATCCATTATATATGCGCATCTAAATGTGGGCATTGCAATCAATGTTTGTATATGTATCAGGGTGATAGTTTAAAACAGGGTAACAATTTCATTAATGTGGCAGTTTGCAATTGTTTAACTTCTGGTGTGATATATGTAGCCAAAAGTAAGAACATTCACTTTGGAAAAACAGAACGTCTTTTAAGAAAACGAATTTAGAAGGATATTTATGACATGAGTAATAATGTCCTATTTAAACATCCCTTAACTTGTTCTTCCTTCCATAGATTTTTATTTGGTATAATGGAGATATTAACCTTAGGGGCAGTGCATTGGAGACCAAACTAGAGTGTAAGGAGCTAGTCTGGCAACTCCATTTAAGAGTTATTGCCCCCCAAGATTAAATAAACATGTTTCCATTAATGCGAGTGCTTAAAATGAGGTCAGCTAAACTATGAAATTGGATTAACAATGATTATTTATTTTTAACAATTACTTTTAATTGATTTTAACAATTTTTAAAATGGCTCAATGTTTTCATATATTCATATTTTTTATTTTTAATTAGTATGAAATTTTTGCTTGTATTAACACTGTATACATTTTTACTTATATTAGCACATGTCCACGGCAGGGCTTGCCACCTGGTGATGTAAACCTTGGCTCAAGATGATTGTCACTGTGAAAGTGGCACCCCAACCCCATGTGCGAAATGGGAAAAAGGGGTTGAGGATGGATGGATGGATGGATTAACATATATATATATATATATATATATATATATATATATATATATATATATATATATATTATGTTAGAAATATTAAAAGATAGATATAGTTTTAATATATTTTTGAACATATTTCTCAATTTATTTCTAAACATTTCATATCTTGTTGAATTACTATTTTATTAATTTCATACACAATTAAACTAAGTGGGGTTGGTATTTAGGTTGAAGTTTAATGTAATATAATTTAATTTATCGTATGTATTTTAACCTAGACTGGGAGCCTATATATATTTACACATTTTTTAATGAGGAAAAAGGTTGATGGTTACAGATATAAAAGGAAAGTGATGTAATTGTTATTAGAGTTTAAGGAAGTCCCTACCCCTTGGAATGCACAGCTGTGGTTAATATACCTAATTGCTAAACTTTGATGTTTGCTTTGCTAGAATGCCACATTTAAAGCTGAATCAAATGAGGTTGTATTGACTGAAGTAACTAAAGTCGTGAACACCAGGAATCACTGATGGTCAATACTATGGAGTGTGCAGCTTCAAGGCATGATGTTTATACTTTTCTGAATCACTCCAACATCTTATTTTGCCTCACTTACATTCAACAGGATGCTCATTTTAATAATGTTCCTCATTACCTTGTCATTATATGCCCATTAATATACATCACACTCAGCTATACTATTTTTCAGTTGTCACTCATGGTATGTGTATGTCTCTGAATTGCACACACCCTGCAGGTGTCCACTCATACAAATTAACTTACTATGATGTGGCAATGGTTTCTGTCTATATTGTGCTTTTAGATGCTCAGATAATAAAACAGCTGTAAACTGACTTCTAATTGCCTAATTACAAGTCCTAATAATGTTTCCTTTTCCCATTTCTGTTTTCTTTTTTCTGTAATTACATTTAAAATCCTGGAAATTCAGGGATAAAGAAATAAAATAGTGATTTTAGTCGTTATGCTATAAAAGCAAAATATATTTATGATTTTATGAATTACTTTCTCACACCATCATAAAAAAGTAAACATGATGGAAAGAACTCAGATAGATAATGGCCACAGTAATATTCTTCAGATTGCTGCTCTCAAAGAACCCCACAAGCCATACGATTACTTAAAATTGATTGTGCAACTCCTCTCTGCCTTTACACATACTGTAGCCCTCAAAATAGCCACATTGTGTAAACCTCTGTTTTGTCATGAAGAAAATGAAAGACACAATAGCCACAGAAATTTCTTTTAACTTGCTGCTCTCAGACACATGTATGCCCCTTTGTGTTCACCCACAGACTTCCTTCAAACAGAGAGCTACTTCTGGTGATCATCTCCAATGTGTGATCACTAGGAAGTGGCAGAAATAGTTGGTACAATAATGTAATTCAGTTTGTTGCTACGGTGCCACAACCACAATAGCTATATTAAATAAAAGAAAAAAACAATGGAACATGTCTGCAGGTGTTGTATACTGCTACAGCTGCCCACAGATAATATCTAGCTGCCTGTTAAGATTGAAAACAATAAATGTAGCTGTAAAGTGCCTCCAGAATATAGAGTGAGCTACCAAGTCTACTCCCTTTTGAGTCCCATTGCAGATGCTGCTGCTTTCTGTGTGGTTTTCATGCCTCAGCTGCCTATTCCCAATGAATCTTCTCATAGTTTCTGCTGCTCCCACTGCTTCTTCTACCAAGAAAGGCCACATGATTTCTTCTTTTTGTTGTACTCCTGCACAACCTATTCATTTTTCAAATACATAGGCATTTTGCTCCTTGTAGCTCTCACTCTCCAGTTGGTTGGCTTGATCACAAGTGAGGCAGACTAAAGTTAAGAAGCCAGCCAGTGTCTTAAATGTTATTAGGGAGATGAACTCAAAAAGTGCAAGGGACTTAAATTTATTGCTAAAAATTTGTAAGTACCAAAAGAAGTTGCAAATGAGAAGCTGCTTCCAAGCAGTAGAAATAGTGACAGTGTGAGTGTTGGCACATCATTTATGGCTACAATGGCTTTTTGTAAAGATTTTAATCATTGTCAGAAAATAAGTACTAAGCTTATTGGTTATGCACATTTCCTCATGCAAAACATGTGCCAGAGAAGGATGTACAAAATCCCTAAACACAGGAGATTCAAAGAGGAAAAAATGCAGAACTAGAAAGGAAGAGAAGGTGAATCCTGTTGCAGACACACCATGGAGAGTATCTTTTATTCTTAGTTACAGCAACCATGGACTTGACTGCATAAAGTGGTGTGGCTGAGGAGAGACAGATCTCAAGTTGGAGGATGAATAAAGGACTTCATCTGAACTTCTCCAGGCTAAATTCCACCTTACACCACATTACTACAGGTAGCATCTTCCATTCATTCTCTTAATTTTTTCCTATGGACCAAAATATTTTGCCAACTCTTTCCCTCTCAAAACAATGTAAACTAATTTCTTGTTGACACAGATGTATTATTACAATTATCAGCATCTGTTACTGCATTTTAGAGAATAATTTTCATAGCTGATTTCATGAATCCAAAGGTGAAGTGCACATACAGACAGCTACCACTGTTAATTGTTATAACAAGAAGTAACTCTGTATATTGCAACACAAATACAAACATGTATATTGTTTGTATCACTCCTTTCTTGAATCTAAATGAAGTTTGCACACTCATATCCATCACTGTTAGTGGTATAATGTAATGAGAATGAAACTCTCTATGCTGTAGATTGCAACGTAAATACAACCCTGCAGACTGTACATAATGTGAATATTATTTTACTTATTTTGTATTACTAGAGATGTTTGCTGTCTCTGTGTACTGCATGTTTCTTATATGTATATATTTGTCAACTGGAGTTTTTCTCATCAGGCCTCTGCTGAAAGGGAGATTAATTGCCCAGTCAGACTTTCCTAGTAATCAGATGCAATAAATAAATAAACAAACAGTTTTCAATAGGCTAGTATCTATCTACTGAAAGAATGAATGTACAGAAAATATAGAATTAATAATTCTATTTTTTTTTCTGTTTTGTGCGTCCCCAGTGTTTGTGTACTGGAAAATGTGTGTGCATACACTGTCCGGGAATCTTAGTCTAGAGCACAGGGTGAGACGGGCAGAATTTTATGTTATAACTGTGAAATGGAACCACAGAGCTAATAACAGCCTGTCAAATAATGGAATCAGTGCAGTAAGCTTACAAAAAACTGAATGAAAATCCAAGCTGGTGCTCAGACATCTCAAAATTACTACAAAAAACACCACCACCATCAAGCTGCAAGAAAATAAAATACATTCTAGTGATTCCGTTGTCTTACTTTGTGCTGTAAATCAAAGACCTGCATTACAAAGCATGCTGTAAAATGAAAACAGACATGGGTTGCTTTAGTTTTTGCAATGGTTTTTTTTATTCTCAATTGTTGGAGGAAATTTCCTTTAATAATATGTGTTTCACTAGGTTGTGTCTGATCTTTTAGGAATCAAACATACGCTTTTTGGTACAAATACAAATCAATAGTAATAATGCATTAATAACATGTAAATTGTAATATATACATATGGAGAAGGCATATAAGTGTGTGTATAAAAAAGTATAAAAGTATATATGTATGTGTACATATAAATATATAAATAGCATATAAATTCATAAATATATGCGTGTATGTGTGTATATATGTGTACATATGAATAAAGAATAAAATAAATAAATAAGCTTAGTGTATTATAATACCTGAGCATAGATTACATTAATTAAAATTATTTGTTAAAATCCTAAAACCGTGACAGTCAATGTTTAAGTGGACGAGCTTTTAAAAAAGGTTTCAAGGACACCATATTGTTCAAACCAGGGGGTTTATCTACATTAAACAACATGATCCATTTTTGTTCTTCAACCTCCATGTCATTAGACAAATTACCCCCGCTCAATCTCTCTAGCAGGACCTGTAGAACAAGGAACTTAAAATTATGGCCTGGTCCCTCGTTCTTGTTGTGCATAGCTATAGTACTACTCTCTTTACAATTCTTGATGTCTCTATAGTGTTCTAGTATTCTATCTTTCAACTGCCTGTTAGTCTTACCTATGTAAAAACTGAAACATATTGTACAATAGGCAAGATAAACTACATTGGATATATATTACAATGTACATGTTATTAATGCATTATTACTATTGATTTGTATTTGATCAAATTTATATGTTTCATGTTATAGTTTAAGTTTCAATATTCTTGTACAGTAGAATATGGTTTTACTAATATTATTATATTATTATGATTAACTATGATTCATATATACAATTTGAGTACCAATACTCATTGATATTCATACCAGATATATGAATATAATAGATTTCACATATATTAGAAGAAACTGCTTCCATGTATTTGGAACTTGTTTTTAACATTGTATCTTTAAGACTTAATTGATATCATGTGTTTTGCTCATACTATATAAGGAATGAAGTGTTTTTGTGAGTTGTCTGATGAAGGGGTACATCTCTGAAATTGCTTACCTGTGTTTTACAATAAACTTCCTAGCCGTGGTACAGTTGGTGTTTGTTTTGTTGCTTCAACTCTATTTATATTTTACACCAGCTGTTTTATTTGTTGGTAGAGGATTTTTGTGTTTCGTATTTAATTAAATTGTCTGATGTCTTTACCACCTGAGTCAACTGCAGTAGTATTTTTCTTGCCCCTGTATTTTCACCCTTTAATCTTATCCCCAGATCTTATATTAGCTACTCTACTTTAAATCTCACTTTTCCTTTTGCATAATTTTAAAATCATATGCCCTCTCGTTCTACATTTCAATATGTGTAGGTTCATTTTTCAGTCTGGCATCACATGGATGACTTCTCACCTCCATAATTCTACTGGTTAACTTTTGTTGTACATTTTCTACTAGTTAACCTTCCTTGTACGTTCAACATTTTTATATCTTTTGCTCTCTTCAATTTCCAAATGATAACTGAAAATTCCATTTCTTAGATTCATATGTGAGGTTATGAAGCTTGCAACTTTGAAGCTTTCAAGAAGCTTGACTGCTGTTATCCCATGTGAGAGCTTTCTTGTAGACACTAGGGTTATCGTTGGAAGTATAGACGATTATCCAGTAGGTATGATAGGCACAGTGTGATGCACCTGTATCTTCCCTTTTATTAATATTGATCATCGGCTTAGGATTATACATTTTCTCATCCACAAATACACTTTATACATAGGTTTAAAAAATGGGTCTGTCACTGCCTTGAAAACCAGAGTTCTCTCATAAGCAGTCAGTATTTCACTGAGTAATAGGGTAAATCTTTGAGTCTGTCTGAAGAGCTTTATGATTTCCAGCCCCTGAATTTTTCACATTCTGATTCTCTGCAGTTTCTCAACCTGCACTTGGCTGTGGTTGATCAAGCTACACAATCTTGCACTCTGTTTGAAAACTGGGTGACTCAGAGTAGAATACAGAGGTACAATTACTTTCCAAGTGCAAATTTCACATTCCTTTAAGCACCATCCTAGCCACGCAGTAAACCTATCTAGTCATACTGGGGAACAAGCATTGAAATTAAGCTTGTTATTCACCATGGTCCATACATTTTTTATGACACAGCTGTTTTATTTTGTATGTATCCATGAGTTTTGTAGCCAAATGGAACTTCTTTCTTCCCCAGGCTAATGATAATACATTTTTTATACTGAATGCAATGGTGTTCTCATTTCCTGAGGTGTACATCCTGTCTAATCTATCTGTAGAATATGTTAACTATATTATCAACACTATATGCATCTCTCTAATTTCAAATATGAAGCTATTGACCTACTCTGACTTTGGAGAAGAAAGTTCTGAAAAGGAGATCAAGCACTGTCCTCCTTGAAAGGATTCATTACCAGTGCCTGATCTGATATGAAGTTTTTCTCCCTTGCTTCCTGCATTCTGCCATTTAACCATTTTTACCCACTAAATATCATATCCATTTACATTTATGGAGAATAACTTGTCAATAATCCCAACATGGGGAATGGTATTGAAGACTTTAGCCAGATCCAAGTACACCACATGTGCAGTTAGTACCACATCCATAGCCAGATCCAAGTACACCACATGTGCAGTTAGTACCACATCCATAGCCAGATCCAAGCACACCACATGTGCAGTTAGTACCACATCCTTAGCCAGATCCAAACACACCACATGTGCAGTTAGTACCACATCCATAGCCAGATCCAAGTACACCATATGTGCAGTTAGTACCACATCCATAGCCAGATCCAAGTACACCACATGTGCAGTTAGTACCACATCCATAGCCAGATCCAAGTACACCACATGTGCAGTTAGTACCACATCCATAGCCAGATCCAAGCACACCACATGTGCAGTTAGTACCACATCCATAGCCAGATCCAAGTACACCACATGTGCAGTTAGTTCCACATCCATGGCTGATGATACTTCTTCAAAGAAAGCAACATGATTTGGAAGGCAAGGCTTACCCTGCACACATTTACTCTGATCCGAATCAAAGAGAAAAAGGTTGCCTGTGACTTTCTGAGTTACTTTCAGCATGATTCTCCTCAAAACTGCAGAGAATGTGTGCTATACCCCTATCTAATCTATGCTTTGCAGGGTCCAACCCTCTCCCTTGTGTATGGGAACTACCATGCCTGCTCCAACTTCCTGGTATATACCCCATATTTAAGAACTTTCTGAGAAGTGTTAACTGTGCTTTGACAGAGCTGTGTTTGATTGTATGAAATAGTCACCAAGGACATTGCCTGGACATATGGATCTTATATTTTTAATCTTGATGACTGCTAACACAACCATGTCTTTTAAAATATGAGTTGTTTTCCTTTCTCTGTGGATGTGCATTTCATGTCTAGCCCACCGGATTTTGAAACCAATATACAACTTATATGATATGATATTGCATTTTTCCAAAGGTTGGAGATCACTGTATGGTAGACTGTTAAAATGATGCATTTCTGATTTGTTCCTTCAGGTTTCCTAATGAAGTTATAAAAATACTTTTTGGTACCCTCTACCTTTGATACCAGACAGAGGATTATGACTGAGTTTCCAGTTATAATCCACATGGTATTTGTTCAAGAAACGGAAGAAATGAAGCTTTGCATCCATTCCAAAAACAAATAATTAGTGGGTTATGATCAGAGAAACCTAATCATATTTCTAGTACATGAAACTTTAACTGCTGCTATGCACTACAGGTTTGGGAAAACATGTAGATCCACAATGTGTTTTAGAGCCTTTAAAGCTATAAGACACTTAATACAGCCACACAAAGTGTGGCCTAAAGTGAAATATGCTTCTAATTAAACAACAACTTTAAAAATGGTTAGACACTTTCATTCTGTCACACTTTTGTTTTGAGTGTGACTGTACAAAGCATATTACATTATTTAAAACTGTGAAAGGTTTTTGATGGAGCATTCTGTAGTAGCTGTGCAGTATCCTCTAGCATACTGTGAAGAAAGTGCAGGGTAAAGTGAAGCTTGAGAGGTGAAAAAAATCTTGACAACCATGTCAAGATCCCATAATCAATTGCTTATGATCAGAGAGACTTGATCATAATTCGTTGTTGTGCATGGAGCTATGTCTGTGGTATATGATTGGGGAACGTTTAGCAATGCCACATAGACAGCAGGCAGAAATGAAGTGTCCCATGAAATAATGAACAGCTTTAAATGCTGTTAGGTACTTCCATGTATCACACTTTTCTGTCTGGCAAAAAAGTATCTAACAGTTTTTAAAGCTGTTAACTTTCCTCTGTTTGTTTGCACTAGCACTGACCTCTGCTATGCACTAGCATGAGAATAGAGTTTAAAAGTGCTGAGAGGTGTTTAACAAAAGTTTGTTAAGTACTTTACTGATATCAGAAAAGTGCTTAACATTCCTGAACTGGGAGAGTACTTGTAGCATTCAGTGCACTACAAAAAGTTGTTAAGCACCTCTCTGATGTCAAAGCATATTTTCTTGTCAGTTTGAAGCATAATCAGCTCAACCCATGTATTACATTATTTTCATAGTTTTTCTCATGGCATTTAATAATAGTTTTTGGATTTTAATTTGAAGGCAATTAATACCTCTTTTTTCTGTTACATATTATGTTAATTTTGTAGCTCCACTACAAAGGTTTCTCCTATTTCAACTTTATTTGTAACATGCAAGGATATGTTTTTGAAAACAGGTCTATATCAAAATTCCAAACAGGTACAACACCGAATGTGAAAACATCAAACCCAAAATATCGAATGGCAAAAATAGCAAAGCCCCGGAACATCAAAATCTTACCTAGGGCAAGATTTCAGTGGGCCGTTTCATCGCTTCGCTATTTCCTCCACTGTGGTACGAGAGTTACGGACCTTAGGGTTAGGGTGCGGGTTAAGATAAGTGGATAGTTAGTAATGTATGTGTGGTTTAGTGTGAGGTTGTGTTTTGTTAAATGTATGTGTGTGGTTTATTTAATTTGGTGTGCTTGTGTTAGGTGTATGTTTCTCTGAACAGCGAATTTTTTTCCCTGGGAAAAAATTTGCTATTCTTAGCGTTCGATGTTTTCAATATTCGAAATTCCAGGTTCGAACATATGGTGTTTGACATTTTGGAATTTCGAATATATGATATAGACCCTTTGAAAACAATTATTAAAGACTTTGTAGAACTTGCCCACTGCATTCTGTGTTGTTATATATGGGGGTATTAAAAGAGTGTCCCAATGTAATACAGCAAGTGTAGTTTATTCTAATATAGTTTATTTGTAAGACGAAAATCTAGGAGCAAACCACCACAGATCAAAGACCACACATTAAAAAATGCTTTATTCTAGTTAAAATAAAAGGAGCTTTATCTGTGATAAGTGCTTTTGGCTATTCAGCCTTCTTCAGATCAGATAAAGACTAGCTCCATTTTCAAAATAAGAACAGTTGTTTGACCAATCAACAGTGAAGATTGGAAAACTCCCATTTTCAACAAAGGTGAACTTCATTCTCCCCTGGAGTAGACCATCTCAATTAAAATAGGATCCTAAAAACTTTTTAAAAATAGATAATATTTACAAACAAAGTCTTGTAGCGCCATTCGCTCATAGTGTTAGTTTGGATTTAGTTGGTGCAAACCCAAAAAGCTTACCGAACACTTAATCTCCTGCTTTTAAGCAACGGTTTTAAAGGAACAATATTATTGATACCTGGGGGCCTGCCCGCTCTCAAATTGATGATCCATTCAATTTCTATCTTTTCTGTTAGATTATGAATGTCACCACCACAACAACCAAGTGCTATAAGGTCAATGACCATAAATTTGAAAGAGTGTGTACGATTTAGTGAGACATGATTTGCTAAAGCATTTTTCTTACCAGCATTTTGTATGTCATGTAAATGCTGCATAATCCTGTTCTTGAATATCTGATTAGTCTTGCCTATATAAAAAGCAGGACATTTCTTACAATGGGCAAGATATATCAGATTTTTAGTGTTGCAATTTGCATAACCATCTAATCTATAGATTTTTTCTGATGTTGGATGGCAAAAGAAATTCATTGAATCTATGTAAGGGCAAGCCTTACATTTACCACACATAAAAGTACTCCTAGATTTTCGTCTCACAAATAAACTATATTTGAATAAACTACACTTACTGTATTACATTGGGACACTCTTTTAATACCCCCATATATAACAACACAGAATGCAGTGGGCAAGGTCTACAAAGTCTTTAATAATTGTTTGTTTATTTGCCGCGGAGCAACTTTTAGCAGCTGGAAGGGTATTTTTTTCATTTTCTATAGTTTATTTGTATTTGTTTTTTTGGGGTAGAGCATTGATCTCCATGAACCTTTTTCAGATTAGGCCTGGGAGCAGTGTCTGGTTAAGTGACTTGCTTAGAGTCACACTTGAATAGCTCTCAATTAGAAAATTCATGAAAGTAGATTTAATATTACTAACATTAACCTTTGTCCTTATTTTAAAAATTACAGTGTCATGGTCAGAGTCTACGAGGGTAAGAGTAACATTAAGTTAAAAACATGAAGAATCAAAGTATGTTAACTGTATGGCAAAGAAATGACTGCTCCTTACTGGACTCTTAACAATATACTGTAGTTTGGGGAACTTCCAAGATGGCTACACACTGATCAACAGCTTGACTTCAGCTCTCCCAGTGTGAAAACAGAAACTGAGAAACTTCAGCCAGAGATAATGTCAAATAGAATAAATTTTGAGTAAAACTCAGCCTGCAAAAAAGAAACTAAAAGAGCCTGAAAGAAAATCAACTAGAAAATGTGAACAGAAAGCACTGACTAGGAAGAATCTTGCAGCTGTTCAGCAAAAAGCAGTTGAAGCTCCAGCCTTTGGTGCAAGACATGCTTAGAACTGATTAAAATAAATGAAACACTGAAGGAGTATATCAAATCAAATAATAAAAGGCTGGAAAAAAATGGAAGAAACTTTAAATAGATATTCAGATGAACTGATAAAACTGCAAAAATCAGAGTTTGAAATGAAAAAAGGTTGATCGAGTATGAAATTGCTGGAGATGTTTCAAAAATGGTAGAATTAGAGGACAGGCACATAGGGAAAATCCTGATATTTTCTGCTATACTACAGAAACTAGAAGGAACACACTGTATTAATTTTTTGAAGGCACAAATAAGCAACTGAGCTGGTATTCCACTGCAGAAACTGTTAACTGAAAGGGCACACCATGTGTATGCTACAAACATGGACATGAGAAATCAGCCAAGATCTTTATTAGTAAAGATCCAAACCTAGCAGCAGAAACAGTTGATCCTGCAAAACTGTGGCAACAGGTTAAAGTACTAAAAGTTGGAGACAGTAGAGTGTTTGTGGAAAATGATTATTCACTGTATACCATGCAAAAGAGAAACAAATTTATTATAGTAATCCAGGAATGTTGAGAGACAAGTGTGAGATTAAAGCTGCTATATCCAGCTGTCTTCAGAATATTTTTTCTTGGCGGATCAAAATAATTTTTTGATGCAGAACAGGCTAAGAAGGAAATGCAAAAGTTTGTCCAACAAAAAATGAGCCATGAAACCACTCTTCCAAAGGAGAATGCTTGAGTGACAGAGAAAAGCAAACAAGTTGACCAGAAGAATCATGAGCACCATGGAATTGAGCCAAAATCTGGAGTTAAGAGATGAACAGGAAGAAGACCAACAACATGGAAATTAGTGAATAAAAGTGAGACTGCAAAGCATCAATCACATTTGTGAAATATGGCTATATAAGAATAAGTGGAAAGAGTGGACTTTTGTTGACTTTGTTAAATTTGTGAGGGACTGAAATGCATTTGCCTCATTTCATGTCATTAATGTTTGGAAGGACTCTGAGGAGAGGGGAAGAGGAAGGAAAAAGGTTACTTCCAGTAAAACAATTTCTTTTCTTAATATTGCTATGAAACTTTTCACAATATGAATTGCATATTTTATAGTAAAGTATTTTTAGTTGCTTTTATTTGTGATAACATTATTAAAGTAAACAGATGCTTTTTTCTCCTTCCTCTTCTCTTTCTTTATTCTTTTTTTGGTATTAAGAAATGTAGGCATTATAGTGCAAAAAGAGACGAAAACCTAGACAAAGGTATGTTTAAAATAATAGGCTGTAATCTTGATTATTGAGGTGGATGTAAAAGTACACATATTACACTGTATAGAGAGCTAGTATGTTTTCTTACTTCTGAATAGATGAATGTCTGGATGAATACCCTTGGCTTAGTCTAATACATTTTAAGTGAAATGAGGTAAAAATGAGAACACCAAATACAATGAAATGTTTTCCTTTAGCAATAAATATTTCACCTTGTCTTTCAGGCTGCTACAGAGGACTTCATTTATCTTTTTTCTCTTACCTTTCCATGGAGGCAAGCTGATAATAGGGCAACAAAAGACAGATAACTGATTTCTTCATGGTTGAAGGTTAATAGTTTATGAAAGTATGCAAGTAGTTTTCACATCTGGAGGAGGAGGAATAAAGATTAAAAAAAAGATCAGACACCAGCTAGTGTATGTAGAACCACAGGCAATAACATGCGTCTTAGCATGGATAACTTGAATTTCCGGTTAACTAGGGCATGTGTTAGCAGCTTTCTATTTGGCACAAATGTTCCTATTAGAAGGGTTAAACTTCATTATTTGAAGACACACGTAGTCATGTGTGTTTGTATTAAGTTAATGTGTTCTGGGAGTGGGTTTGGTTTCTTGTTTGAGGGTTTTTATAAAAACATAAAGTCTTGTAAAATGTAAAATAGGTTCCAATGTTGATGATAAGAAAAAAACTGTATAAAGGATTAACCTTCCAAACATAAATGGGTGCATGTATCACAAAAAATGGAATTAGACATTTGAAAAGCAGTCTTGTATAAATAGGTGTGAATAATGAGTTCTTACTATAATGTCGACACTTTCCGTATTATCTTGAAATGTGAATAGTCTCAAAGGTATAAACAAAAAGGAATGAATATTTAATTATATTAAGAAATGCAGAGTGGAAATACAGTGCTACAGGAGACACATTTGGAAAGAACTGGGCATGTGGATTTGATAGAGAAAGGATTTCAGGATGTATATTCTGCAGAATATCGGGGACAAAGGAAAAGAGGAGTACTTGTATTAATTGCTAGAGGACCTCCAGTAGTGATAGAAGAGGGGAGAAAAGATAATAATGAAGATTCAAAGATTTAAAGAAACTTTGTCAGCTCCTTTACATAAAAACATACACAAAAAGACAAGACATGATAGGTATTAAAGAAAAAGCAATAACTATAGTGCAATAGTAAGTGTCTGGTAATTGAACGCACATGCTTGTACACTATTTATGCACACAGGACAACAATGACTACTAGATGATTAACACATGAAAAGAAAAGTACACTATACACAAAGGTGAGATTGGGTGATATTGCACATAAGGAAGTGACTGAAATTGGACTTGAATAAAAATATATTAATTTTAGTATGCAATAAATAAATAGAATTACTGCATAAAAAAAACAAGGAAAAGAATGACATCTATTACAGTTTTGATGCATTCAGATTTACATCTGCATTAATGAGTCTTATTGCAGCTGGATAAAAAACTGTTCATGAATCTGAATCAAATAATGGAAGATTTGTAGTAGCAAGGGATGAGGATTACACTGGCAAGTATTTATATTCCATCTAAACCTGCTATTTTAGGTTCATATAAATAGGTTCATAGATTAGTACTAAGCTAACTGCCCTTGCGAGCCATTTTAAGCCTAGCCAATTATCCCTTGTGAGACTCAAACCCTGCACCTTGTGTTTGTAAGGTAAACACCTTAACCCGTAGGCCACCCTCCCAACTCAAGCTTAAGAAACTGGGAGACATAATCAGCTTTCAGCAGGGAATATTACTTACATCTGGGAAGTGCAATTTAATTTGCTGCAATGAAGATGTATCTGGGGGGCTAGAGGGAAAATATAATAAAAAAAGGGTAGAGTTCCGAGGAAATTTATGAAACTATTTGGTAGGATACATGTGAATTCAGTAGCAGAAACTGTGATAGAATTTACATATATTCCCCAATGTATAATAACTGGGTTAGACTTGATAGAAATTTTCTTCCACAGGAACATACCCAATTAATTGAGAACTTGGACACACATCCAATAACTATTTTAGATCATGTGTCAATAATTACTAAGACAAAAGTGCATGGTAATGATGAGACACTGGCACTTCCCCACCTATCTGTTAAAAAGAGAATAGTTTAAGGAATGGGTAATGAATATTATCCAGGAGTTACTAGGGAAGATAGAAAGCACTCCAGAAGCTATAGCTACTGAGTGGGATATAATAAAAGTGGAATTCAAAAGTAGGGCAGAAATAAAATAAAAAGAGATCTGATTAACAAGTAATAAAAATTCTTTAGAGGGGCTGACAAAGGTTAAAGTATTACAAAAATAGGGGAATCACAAACAACAAGTGAAGGTGCAATTGCAGATTGCTAAAGAGAAAATAAAGGAGTACCTGGATAATATGCATGAGTTTAGAAAGATTGCTGTTAAGCAACAGTTTTTGGATAATAGCTCCAGGAAACAGAAAGTTGAAAGGGCTGTTGCAGACTTAGGGAGCCTATAACAAGATAATAACCAGAGATCCTGTAGAAGTAATAGAGATATTTTGGAAATTTTATGAATGTTTGTATAAAGCAGGGAAATGTGAAAATCAGGAAAGAGCATAAATGGAAATATTTATGGAAGACTTCAATATGCCAAGGTTAGAGGTAGACGAGGCTCAATAACTGACAGTTAAGACAGGAGAAGATGAGATAAAAATGATAATGTATAACCTATGCACAGGAAGGTCTCTAGGAACAGATGGTAATCTGGTGGAAGTTTGTAAGTTGGGCGGGAAGAAAGTGATAAAAATCTCAAACATCCTGGGGAAAAAGCTGTGGTGGCTGTAATATCTAAAGACCATAAAGACCCATCAGATCCAGCTTCATACAGGCCCATTTCAATTTTAAACCGTGATTCTAAAGTGTTTATGTTTATAATGGCTAAAAGAATGGCAAAGGTGATGCTAAAACTGATACAGGCCAATGTGGTTTTGTAGAGGGGAGGCAAACATTTTACAACATTAATGGAACAATAATGATTCATAGAGGGAAGCAGAATGCAAGAAAATACAGCAGTTGTTAGTGGGTCTTGGTGCAGAGAAATCATTTGACAGAGTAAGCTGGGATTTTATGAGTAGGGCAATGGAAGCATTTGCATTCCCTGATACAATAATAAGGTTAATTAGAAGGACATATGAGTGACTGGAGGCAAAAATCAAAGTGGGAAGATTCCTCTCTGATAAATTGTGTCTGAACAGAGGAACTAAGCAGGTGTGTCCTTGTTCTCCTTTGTTATTTGTGTTATATTTAGAAATACTGGCAAAGAAAATAAGGGACTCAGAAGTTCAAGGATGTAATTGGTATAGTGTTTAATATTATTTTGTACCTGATGGAACCAGAAAGGACATCTCAGTTTTGTGGAATGTTCTGAGACAGTTTAGTGTTTTTTTTCTGGATGTAAAATTAATGTAGATAAAATAAAGACAGTAGCTATAAACTATGTACCCACACATGAACTGGTCCAGCAATACCCATATTTATGGGGACATGATATAATGAAGTACTTAGGAGTATGGATTAAAAAGGATTTGGTTATGGCAGCTAAGGATGTGTGGGAAGAGACTAAACAAAAATAATACAAAACCTGAGAAACTGGAAGCTTTTGTCTGTGGATGGATAGCAAGATACAAGCAGAAAAAATGTTTTAGCCCCTTTACTTTTATATACAGGTCAAATGGGCATGCCTTTTTTGAAGGATGGGCATCGAGCTGGCACCTCAGTGTTTCGTAAAAATCTACTGCCAATCATTAGTGGACCGGAGTTCCGCTGTGGAGACCCCTTACCGGGAAAAAGCCGAAAGACAAACAACTTTTATATACAGGTCAGGCATGTTTTTATCAACCAGACAAGAAGTTGTGGATAGCAATTAATAAAGAGTTGAAGGATTTTATTTTGTAGGGAAAGTGGGCAAAAGTCAACTGGGATAAGATAATCCTACCAATAGAGCAAGGAGGTTTAGGATGACCTGATTTGAAGAGATATTTCAGAGCTACACAGTTAAGGGTCTTATATGTAACACAAGCAGAAAGCTATGATTCAAAGTGGAAAATGATGATGATGGGAGAGTGATTCAAGAAATAAGGAAAGAGTGGGATTTCAGATGCCGATCCTTAAGGAGAATATCAGTCATACAAACTATTATATTCCATAAAGTAGCAAAAAGTATACTAAACCCAACACAGGAATGGAAAAAGGAGATTCTGCCAATAGGGATGATTGCAATTAGGGGTACAAAAAATAGACAAGAGGGAGTTAGAATTTACTGGAGGAAGATGGAAAGAAATAGAGAGGGAAAGGTAATAGAATGGGATGAGCCCAAGGAGACATTTGGATTGCAGGCTAGTGATTGCCTTCCTTATCAGGGATTGACATCAATATATAGACAAAGAGAAAGTGATGGGGGAATCCTAAATGAAAGAAATGCACTGACTGAGTTCATAGGTTCACAGGTTGGTACTAGGATATCAGCCCTAGGGCCTATACAAGCCTAGCCATAACAATTCCCTGGCTATTTCTTCCCACACTGTTTACTTCCCTGGACCCCTGTCTAGCAGGGTGACTGACGTGATCCCCAGGGTGAATTTCCTTTCTCCCATACAGTCGTCAAGGTTCTTTTTGAAGAGGGCCAAAGAGGCACTCTGCTTGACATGTATGGGCAATCTATTCCAGAGTCTGGGGAGTCTCTGTGTCAGGAACCTATCCCTCCAGTATGTTTTGTTTATTGTGATGACAAGGTTTAGATCCCTGGAGCGTGTGGCTCTGAGGGATTGGGATTTCTTTAAGTGTAGCATGTCCAACAGCTCTGAGTTTGACATGGCCTTGTATGTTAAGCAGAGACCGCCTCTGAGTAGATGATATGAGACAGAGTATAGCTGTAGTTTTTTAAGGCAGTCAGCGTAGGGCATCTGCTTTAGGCCTGTGATTCTTTTAGTGAGGTATTTCTGCGGCCTTTCCAGTTGTTGCAGATGTCTTGAGAGGTACATACCAAATGGGGCATTGTATTCTATAATGGGTCTAATGAGGGATGAGTACAGTGGGACAATGACCTTCTTTTTTCTGGATGAAAAGCCCTTAGTGATGAGGTATGCCACATAGAAGGATTTCCTGACTGTTGTGGCGATGTGGTTATCGAAGGTGAGACCACTGTCCACCTGTGTCCCTAAGTCTCTTATCACACTTTTGGTGTTTAGTGTACTGCCACCTATATGGTAATTCATGGGTACATGTTTTTTCCCCAAAGAGGATAACTATACATTTCTTGGCATTGAGTTTGAGCCCATGGCTCTGGCACCAAGCATCTGTTTCTGTAAGGCCCTTTTGTAGAGTTTTTAATTGAATCTAGAAAAGAAGCTACTGTTAAAAAATCGATAATTAGTAGGGTATATAAAATATTGCACAGTAACTATAGAAATCAATCAGAAGGGGTCAGAAAATATTGGGAATAGAGATTATATATGCAATTCACAAAGAAACAATGGGAGGAAGTGTATGGTTCCCAAATATGCAGCAAAGTCTAAAAGATTTAGGATGTTTGCCTGGAAGTGTTTGCATACTTACTTTTATACTCCAAGCAGATTTCAAATTATTTTTCCTCGGGTAGATGTCAAATGTTGGAGGTGTGATGGGGAAGAAAGAGATAACAGGCAACATATGTTTTGGGAATTTTCAGAATACTCTATCAGGAATACTGGGTGAGAAATGAGTGTAACTATGGAAATTATTTTTTGAACTGAGATACAGGATATGAATTGCCTAAACATAGTAACACCTTGTTAAGTTTAATTCCGGTGGCTGCCAAAAAAAGCAATTACTAAAAAATGGAAATCAAAGTCTAAACCAACTATACTTGATGCAGTGAATATTATAACAGAGAGAAAAGAAAAGGAAGTGAGATCTTTAGAAAAGGGTCGGAGTAAATTATACAGTAAAAAAATGGAAATTGTACAATACATGCAAAAAAAAATTTTGGAGGAAAAATAGGGTTTAAGAGAAGGAAGGACTTGAGCATTTATGAAATGTTACTTAAATTATACATCACATATATTGTTATATATCCTATAATGTTTGTAAGTCTGAACTTGTTAAATATGTTTACATCAGTTTTATATAATTGTAGGTTTGCCTATGTCACAAGTGATAATTCAATAAAAATGTAAAAAACAAGACGCTGCAAGTTGTTTTTGCTTACAAAGTTGATTAGAAGTTATGAATAGCTATTATTAGCTATTATTTATCCCATCAGTTTTATAGTAATCACAGTCTCTCATTGTAATCTTATTTTCACTGATCTATAAATTCTGAAGTTTAATAAAATTCCTCATACTTGTTGCCAAAAAAGGTTAGAATTCCATAATATTGATGCTGTTATCAAGAGAAACTGTATTCAGCAATTCAAGCCCCATGTCTGTATCTAATACCAAAGTTTTGAGTTCTCTAAGTTGCCACCATTGTTCTTCTCAGTGTTGCCCAGTTTGTTGTTTCATCTTCAAGCATTTAATAGCTGACATTCCTTCTCTATGTCTAGTTTTAGTGTTTGTCAGGTGCACAGTATTTTGAATTTGTTACATCTAAAAAGGCACGTTAAAGGGCAGCAAATGTCCTACTCATTTCCTGCACCACGTTAAATTAGCCAGTCATACATCTTCGTAAGGAAGTTAAGCATTTTATCCCCTAACTATGGCATCAGGTCCTTAATCACAGATTCAAAGCTATAATTTTGTGTCTGTACTATTGTGCTACAGGCAATAAAAGTAGTATTTTATGCAACAAGATAATCTTTCTAGTACTTGTAAGGACATTTGCCACCATAGAATGTCTATCTGCCCTTGGCATAACATAGTACACTTCAGATTTAAACCCCCAATAGGGAACAGTGATAATAATGTCATATCCACCAGAGCAGTCGTGATTTTTTTTTGTAAACCTAATTGTACTTCTGATTACTTTTAACCTCTAGCAGACAGGTTACCCAACTTGTTTTTTGAAAACCTGGTGAGTAGTGTGTCTGTTTTTCTGATCATAGGGTCATCAATAATTCTTACATCCCCAAGCTCTATATGCTTAGAAGCTTACATTCCATGTCAGTTTATCTAGTATTTGCATAGAATCTTTCAATGTACTTTTTGTGGTGGTAGTGTATGTGTGTGTTTGATAAAAGGAAGGTCTGGTACACATTCGGTGTGGATTGCAGCATTTTAGGAACATGTCAGGTCTTGGGTGTTTTTTTTTTTTGTCAGCTGTTTAATTCCACTGAAGAATATGGGGTATACATATTTACATGCTCATTAGCTAGTTAGATGAAGCTGCATGTCATATGTCCCCCTCCACTAGAGATGTCACTTTGCATGTAGTTCGCATGGAGGTTAGCCAACATTCTTATGTTTGTGTTATTTTCTCACCACCCAGATACCAGATGCTGTCAGAAGTGAAGACATACTTGTAGGACTGTAACTACTGCTACATGCCATCCCCCACTCTGGAATTATAGATAAACTCACTAAACTAGGTGTTAGAAAAATATGTATTAATGTGTGTATGCTTAATGCTAATAAATAGTCAGAAGAATTAACACGTTTTTCATTCTATTTTACATGCACTGTGTTATATATAAATTGTGTTTCATATGAGACTGAAAAAGATGCTTTTTGAAAACTGCAGTATGCTTTCTGAAATTTGGAAGATGCCCTCTGACCTAGTAATTGCTAACACAGCAATATTCATGTTTATGCCTTTTGGAAATGTACTTGAGAAGCAGGTGCTTATCTGCTAGGTCAGGAACGAACGAATGAACAATACTATATTCTGTAAATGTAATGATTTTAAACAATCAGCTCTGTTCGAAGTATGAGAACATGTACAGCTGCAGAAGCTTAGAGATAAAGTAGACAAAGGATTATTAGAGAACTGAACTGTTAGCTTTGTGCTTGAATTAGCCATAGTACCTTGAATGGTAACATAACATGTATCTAACTGGTGGTAATCAAGGCCACGTTGTTTTCCTCAGGAAGTTTCTCACAAAAATTGATAAATCAGCAGAAATTCATGGGACTGATGGTCAACAAATGTTGATGAAAAGACTGGTAATTTATTACGTCAGCTTGGTAGGCCATATCTAGATAGAGAATGTATAAAAGTGAAAGTATTTCCTGTTTCTAGTTAGACAAACTCTGTAACAGCACGTTTTTGTCTCCTTGCTGCAAGATTAAAGTGCCTTAACCTGAACCTACCGCGTTTTGATCATTTTTAAAGTATACTTTTTCTTTGACAGTTTGGTCCTTCAGACCGGAAAGTACCTCTCGCTCTAGGCCTAGGTCAGAATTGGGCCCAGTGGCATGCATCCATACGGAGAAGAGGCCAAATCGGCTCTTCTGTTTTGAAAGACCTCCGACTGAATTGTCGTTCGAAAGAGGCCAGCCACTGTTTCTGATCTGGGATTGGAGGACGAGTCAACGATCCGGTGGATCAACTCACGGAGGGTCAGGTAAGGAGGAATATACCTTATTACTGTTTTAAGATCAGGGACTAGTTACAGAACTGTTTTTGTCAGGAAGATTTGCATGTGCAGATCAGGGACAAAAAGGTTACTGTCTTGTCATAGATCAGGGAAACAGAATAGGTAGACAGTTATTCTAGATAAACTGTGAAAAGGTGTAGAACCGTGGTACCACGTGATAAGAAGGGTTACATAACAATTTACAGCTTAGCTAAGGCAACATGGGAAATCAGTGCACGAAAAGTTCCCGAGACCCGCCCCTAACTGAAGACGTGAAATATATGCAATTACAGCGTGCCGACAATGTTAAGTACTATACAAAACGGGTTGATAAGTATAAATTTGATGGTAATTTAGATAAACTTGCACTTATTAAACTTGTCAGGCAACTTAAAACAGACACAAAAGGTCAATTAAAAAAGCAACGACAATTGGGAGTCCCTCAGGCACATAGGTGGCTTGAGGAAGCAAATCGCAGAAAACAAAAGATTAAAAATTCAAAAGCAATGTTCTTAGACAAAGAAGATAATAACTTGGTAATAGCGACGGCACCTCCTTTGCCCCCTCCGCTTCCCTTACCAGAATATGAAGCGAGTGGACAAGCTGATCCACCTCCGCTATACCCAGCTGTTTCTACAGCATCAAAACCGTTTGTCAGGGATCCTATCGAGACAAGGTCTCGAACATGCAACTTGAGAGGGGAGATTGAATTATATGAAATAAATAGAAAATCACAAGCTATGAGTGAGGAAGAGATATGTCCATTCATAGAAGTACCAAATACTCAGGCAGGACAGGATCCAACTCTTTTAGTTTATAGACCGTGGACACCAGAAGATGTCCGGAAAGCCACGGAGGGAATTCCCCATCCGAAAGTGAATTTTAGAAAATTTTTAGAAGATTTACAGGGTATGAGATTAAGTTACCATTTAAATGGAGAGGAAGTAGAAAAAGTAGTTAGACAAATTGTAGGTCCAGATTGGCACATGATCAGTGGCGACTGGAATCCCCGTGATGCAGAGCTTAGACCACTCCCACATACTAATGCAGAATTAGATGGCAGAGTAAAGGGTCTGACAGACCGAATCTCTGAAAAGTGGAAGCCTAGGGCTGATTGGACTTGCATTAATCAGTGCATTCAACAAGAAGGTGAAACGGTTGATAGATATTATGCTAGATTATTAGAATGTTTTAATAACCATTGCGGAATGCAGATACCAGAAAATCAGACACATGATTCCCCATATGAGCAGCAGCTAAATAATGCGTTCATGAAAGGCAGTATAACTCCCATTAGCAGCTTTATTACGAAGCACATGGTAGATCATCGTACAAGTAGATTGCAGCCATTACTTGAATATGCAAGACATGCAGAAAGACATTTTAATAGTAAAAAGAAAAAGAAAACTCAAGTATTCTCAGCAGAAGATGGGTCAGAAGTTTTTGTAGTACAAACTGGGAGAAAGGGTAAGAAAAATACCCAGGGAAACAAATAATCTGATAAACGATCAGAAGATTTTGAAGAAAGAAAGAAAAGGGATGAATGTTTTAAATGTGGGAAAAAAGGACATTTAGCAAGGGATTGCAGACTAAATAAAAAGGTGACTACAGAAAATAAGGAGGATGAGGAATGACTATATGATAGTCAGGAATCACTGAATGAGAATAAATGGGAAAAGACAAATGCAAATGTGATAGCAAGGGTAGAGGATGTGACAGAAGGGGTAGAGGATGTACATGAATTTGTAGATGTTCAAAAATGAAATTTTAGACTTAGCATTATTGAGCCTAGAGCTCTACTTAGCAGACACAAAACCGGAAGTTACACTTCTAGTAGAGGGGAGGGAAGTCAAATTTTTGTGTGACTCAGGGGCTTCACGGACCCTGATACATCCTTCCAAATTACCGGAAGATTCAGAATCACCAGATTATATACTAGTGAAAGCGGCTAATGGACAGCTGTATCAGGAACCACTCTCCCATGATATAGCAATAACAGACCCCGGTTCAGGAATGACCCAGAAAAGTAAAATTGTTGTTTCTGCAAAATTCCCAGTAAATCTCTTGGGCAGAGACTTAATGCAGATATTTGGCATAGCCGTAGTTCCAACCATGCAGGGTATGGAAGCACAGCGACAAATGGATACTTTTGTAGTGTGACAGGAGGGTGAGACATATTATTGGTACAGCCAGGACTTGGTTACGACTGGTCCAGGGGCAGTAACCGAAGAACTGATGAACGTAGCCATCAGTAAATCCCCCTCCTTTGACATTGACAAACAACATTTGTTGCATTGTACTCTATATTACTGTAATAGACCAGGACCTGATAAAGAATATGAGCAGGAGTTGTTTCAAAACCATGCAAACAGGCTAGTGTTACGAAACTTGTACTGGGACACAGAAGGAAACAGTGTAATAAGCTGTTCATTGCCCCAGGAATTTTTAGCACTTTACAAATCTAATCGATTGCCGCATGTTAGCTTAACCAAAAATAGAAGTTTGAAATGGGCAGACTTAGGAGAAAAAGTCACAAGGTGGGAAAAACAGACAGAATTAGAATTCTCCAAACAAGGAGTACAGAAACAGAAATTGAATTGGATTACATAGACACACCCAGCTGTGCACTCACAGGCTAGTGAGAACAGCTGAGTATTACTCTTATTGGAAGAAGAGGAAAAAGCCTTGCGAAACATACCAGAGACTCTCTGGTCAACAGGGAAATCAGATGTAGGACTTATACGAACAGCAGGACCAGTTACTATTACGCCAAAGTCAGCATTTAGACCTCAGAAAAGACAGTATCCCTTGAGAAAGGATGCAGAGATAGGGATCAAACCTATAATAGCAGCCTTACTCAAGGAAGGAGTCTTAATAGAATCTCCTGATTCACCATGTTAATACACCCTTATTTCCTGTCAGGAAAGCGAATGGGGAATGGCGTATGGTCCAAGATTTACAAGCTGTAAATAATGCAGTTACACCTAGGACACCAACAGTGCCAGATCCGCACACTCTATTGAATGATTTAAAGCCTCAGCAAAAGTATTTTTCTGTGGTAGATATCAGTAATGCATTTTTCTCAATATCGATACACCCCGACAGCCAACATTGGTTTGCATTTACATTTCAGGGGAAACTGTATACATATACAAGATTACCACAGGGATATTGTGAAAGTCCAGCAATATTTGCACAAGAAATGGCAAGCAACCTGGCGGGACTTATCCCACCAAAAGGTAGTCAGATTTTACTTTATGTAGACGACATTCTGCTGGCAGCCCCCACCCAGCAAGAATGTAGAGAGGATACCATAGCGTTATTACAATTTTTAGCTACTCAAGGACACAAAGTAAACAAAAACAAACTGCAACTTTGGAGAAAACAAGTTAAATACCTGGGATATGTAATATCCAAAGAAGGCAGAATATTAGATGAAGACAGAAAAACAGCAATATTACAAGCACCTAGACCAACAACCAAGAAGGAAATTATGTCCTTCCTGGGAACTACTAACTTTTGTCGGAGTTGGATACCAAATTATGCTTTGGAATCTGCTCCACTGACTAAATTGATATTCAAAAAGCCGATGGCGGCACAGGATTTATTACAGTGGACACCAGAAGCAGAAGCAGCTCTCTGCAAGTTAAAACAACTGATAGCATCATCTTTAGTTTTGGGATTACCAAACTATCATAAGCGATTTTTTCCAAACTGTAGACTGTAAGCAAGGTTATATGACATCAGTGTTGACACAGCAACATGGGGACAAACAACGCCCCATAGCTTACTATTCATCACAGTTAGACCCAGTGGCGCGATCCCTGTCCCACTGTGTACAAGCAGTAGTTGCAGCTGCAATGGCAGTGCAGGCTTTGGCCTCAGTAGTGTTGTTCCACCCTCTCACATTGAGAGTGCCTCATGCAGTCGCAATTATTTTACTGCAATAAAAAGTAGCATATCTTTCTCCTGCTAGACATCTTTCCGTATGACTATACTGTTGAGCCAACCTCATATGACAATTGAACGATGCACAACTTTGAATCCGTCAACCTTGCTCCCAACCCCTGCAGATGGCAAACCACACTGCTGCCTGCAGGAGATTGAGCAAAAGACATTACCTAGACAAGACCTTACAGATGTTCCCTTGGATGATGCCGAGGTGACATACTATGTGGATGGCTCGTGCAGGAGGGGTCCTACAGGACAGACTCTAGTGGGGTATGCAGTCGTTTCTGATACCGAGACTTTAGAAGCAAAATCTTTACCACACAGCTTATCTGCACAAGCAGCAGAATTAATTGCCTTGACAAGGGCATGTACCTTAGCAGAAGGTAAGAAAGTGAATATTTTTACTGACAGTCAGTATGCTTTTTCTACTGTACATGTTTTTGCGCAGCAGTGGAAAAACAGAGGAATGATAACATCTACTGGTAAACCAATTAATCATGCGCAATTTATTTTAGATTTATTAGACTCTATTCAGTTACCTCAAAAAGTAGCTATTTGCAAATGCGTAGCTCATACCAAGCAACAGGATAGAATTTCAAAAGGTAATGTGCAGGCTGATACAGCTGCAAAACAGGCAGCTTCAGCCTCAGAAGCTTTTCTTTTGAGTGAGGAATTACAACCCTCTGAGATTTTAGATTTAGAAATGTTAAAAACAATGCAGACACTTACTACAAATGTAGAAAAACAGAAGTGGATAAAACGAGGAGCAATTCTTGAAAAGGGACTGTACATCTCCAAGGAAAAGAAACCAATTCTGCCATCTAACTTGTTTAGATATGCAGCTTTGTTGAGCCATGGTCAGAGCCATGTCTCAACAGGGGGGATGGTACAGTTAGTGAATCGAGTGTTTACAACGTATGGATTTACAAACTACACAAATAATTTTTGTGCAGCATGCCATGTTTGTAACAAGCATCATGCACAAGGGGCATTGAAGCCTAAGCAAGGGAGTTTCCCTACACCACCGTATCCGTTCCATACTATTTGTATGGATTTCATAGAACTGAATAAATGTGAGAATAAAAAATATTGCCTTATCATTATAGATATGTTTTCCAAATGGGTGGAAGCTTTTCCAACTAAAAATCCAGATGCAGCTACTGTTGCAAAGGTCCTTGTTAAAGAAATTATACCTAGATTTGGCATACCGGAAAAGATTTATAGTGATAATGGTACACATTTCGTGAACCAAACAGTGCAACAACTTAGTCGCTATTTCGGAATATCGTTAAAAAATCACTGCTCATACCACCCCCAATCTGCAGGATTAGTAGAGAGGCATAATGGGGTGTTGAAGAATAAGCTTAGGAAATTGATGAGTGAGACACAAAAGAACTGGGTGCACTGTTTGCCTCTAGCACTGTTGAGCATGAGAACTGTTCCAAATGCAAAGGGATTGACTCCTTTTGAAACTTTGTTTATTATACACCTCAGTGGAAACCTCTCATGTCTGCAGAGCAAGAGGCTGACAGTTCACATGCAGGGTATATGAGACGATTTTTGAATAACAAACTTTTGCAGTTAAATTCTGTTTCAGATAAAGAGCAACCGAAATCGGAAGCAGCAATAGCCCCAGGCACCTGGGTCTGGGTGAAGATTGTGAAGAAAAAGAACTGGAGTTCTCCGAAGTGGGAAGGGCCATACCAGGTACTACTGTCGACACCCACTGCAGTCAAGATCGTGGAGCGAGCTTCCTGGATTCATTTGACACACTGTAAACTGGTTAAGAACTTTGAATTGGACAAAAACCTTGTTACTGTTGTACAACGAGAAAACAATGGCCAGGTATAGAGTGAATAGAGACATTGAGCAACCTCAGAAAACTTGCATGATCATTTTGATAGCTATGCTAATCACATTGTTCTTTTTGTTGTGGCCACTCCTTTTTCCTGCCACAAAAGTTGAACTGATTAAACATGATGGGCCAAACATAGACTGGCATCCGAACTTTAACACTTATCAGGCAATTACACGTGTGTATGCTGAGACTTTTAATGTTTCGAACTGCTGGGTCTGCACGGCCATACCAACAGCATACGGGGGTTTATTGATGGCTGCTATCCCCCTGGGGGTCAATGAGACCTGGGAAAATCTGTTTTTTGACACAGTTGCTATTAAAGCATATGATAAGGTAGCACTGTATTTGCCTGTAACACAAAAAGGAATTGTGTTTTTACAAAAATGATACCATTCAAATGGGATGGAGTAAGTGTAATGTCACTGTACAGTATAAATGTTATACAAAAGCAAATGATTTAGGTGGATGTTGTAGTACAGATTATAACTCGTTTCTTAAATCTATGCATAAGACTCTTGATCAGGTATAACGTAATCCTGTACTTTTTAAACAGTTATCCGTAATAGTTAGGAAAATGTTTCATGCAGGGCAGTCATTTCGTAACAAAGTAACAACTAAAGTAGAGGACTGTTATTTTGTGTGTGGTAAAAAAGCATATAAATGGTTACCTGAGAATTGGTCTGGCAGTTGTTTTTTGGGATACCTGGTCCTGGCCATACGACACACTGCAGTTTTACCTCAGGGAAGTATTCAAAATACCCGAGATGTAACCAAAAAGACTGTTAAGAAACCTGAGAATCCAGTGGGACAGATCGAAGCAGGCTGGAAAGACCATCATAATGTGGGAACCAAACTTGCGCACATGGAATTCAGTGATGCTGTCATATCGTGGGCAGGCATATTACCCGCATATGGTGCAGTTAAATCGATTTGGGAGCTGCAAAAACTGTCTAAACTTCTCAAAGTAATGAGTAATGCGACTTTCTCTGCTCTTGAACTGATAACTGATGAACTGAATGCCATGAGAACTGTAGTGCTCCAAAACTGAATGGCTCTTGACTTCACCCTAGCGGTGAGGGGCGGGACGTGCACTTTAATCAAAGAAGAATGCTGTGCGTTTATTCCTGATCATCAGCATGAGATTAACGATCATCTTGAGGTAATTGAGCAGGTGTCAGCCATGACCAAACCAGGCCCAAACCCTCTGACAGACTTTTTCCAGAATGTATTTGGGGGGGTAGGGTTCCATCCTAATGAACATATTGATTGCCATTGGGCTAGGATTACTCCTAATAGGTGTTTGTGTTTGTTGTGGAATCCCCTGCATGAAGAAATTAATCAAAGAATTTATAGACATATCAGTGTCTGAGACTATGTATCAAAGTACTGAATTTGAAGAGCTGCTAGAATGTGAAACACTTTCATAAAAGTTTAAACTGAATGACTTTCTTAACTGCAAATCCTGATTGGAAGAGGTTAGGAAAAGAAGCAAATTGTTTATCCTTTTCTGAAAATAGAATTAAAAAGTATTAACAGGAGGGAAATGTTAGAAAAATATGTATTAATGTGTGTATGCTTAATGCTAATTAATAGTCAGAAGAATTAACACGTTTTTCATTCTATTTTACATGCACTGTGTTATATATAAATTGAGTTTCATATGAGACTGAAAAAGATGCTTTTTGAAAACTGAAGTATGCCTTCTGAAACTTGTAAGATGCCCTCTGACCTAGTAATTGCTAGTACAGCAATATTCATGTTTGCCTTTTGGAAATGTACTTGAGAAGCAGGTGCTTATCTGCTAGGTCAGGAACGAATGAATGAACAATACTATATTCTGTAAATGTAATGATTTTAAACAATCAGCTGTTTGAAGCATGAGAATATGTAGAGCTGCAGAAGCTTAGAGATAAAGTAGACAAAGGATTATTAGAGAAATGAACTGTTAGCTTTGTGCTTGAATTAGCCATAGTACCTTGAATGGTAACATAACATGTATCTAACTGGTGGTAATCAAGGCCACGTTGTTTTCCTCAGGAAGTTTCTCACAAAAATTGATAAATCAGCAGAAATTCATGGGACTGATGGTCAACAAATGATGATGAAAAGACTGGTAATTTATTACGCCAGCTTGGTAGGCCATATCTAGTTAGAGAATGTATAAAAGTGAAAGTATTTCCTGTTTCTAGTTAGACAAACTCTGTAACAGCACGTTTTTGTCTCCTTGCTGCAAGATTAAAGTGCCTTAACCTGAACCTACCATGTTTTAATCATTTTTAAAGTATATTTTTCCTTTGACACTAGGTATAAATCCCTATGTCACAAGATGGGTTGCCAACTGGCTCACTGACAGAACCCACACTGTGAAAGTAGCAGACTCCAAATCCGACTTCAGACCAGTGACAAGTGGAGTACCACAGGGTTCAGTCCTGGGTCCTCTCCTGTTTGGTATCTACTTCTCTGAAGTACAGGCTAACACAGAAGGTCTTTGGCTAATGAAGTTCGCAGATGACTGCAAACTAGGAGCCATAATAAAAACTCCTAACTATGTGGACATCCTACAAAAGGGCCTCACTGAGACAGATGCCTGGTGTCAAAGCCATGGCCTCAAACTCAATTCCAAAAAGTGCATTGTCATCCCCTTTGGTAAAAACTCTGTACCCATGAACTACAACATAGGCGGTAGTATACTTAACACCGAAAGTGTGATAAGAGACTTTGGGACACAGGTGGACAGTAGTCTCTCCTTTGATAATCACATTGCCACAGTAGTCAGGAAATCCTTCTATGTGGCACACCTCATCACAAAAGGTTTCTCATCCAGAAAAAAAGAGGTCATTGTTCCCCTCTACTCATCACTCATTAGACTCATTATAGAGTACAACGCCTCTTTTAGTATGTACCTCACAAGACATCTACAACAACTGGAAAGGCCACAGAAATACCTCACAAAGAGGATTACCGGCCTCAAACAAATACCCTACGCAGACTGTCTCAAAAAACTCCAGCTTTACTCCGTCGCATATCGACTACTCAGAGGTGATCTCTGCCTAACATACAAAGCTATGTCAAACCCAGAGCTGTTGGACATGCTTCACTTAAAGAAATCCCTCCGAGCTACACACTCTAGGGACCTAAACCTTGTCACCACAATAAACAGAACATGCCAGAGGGATAGATTCCTGCCCCAGAGACTTCCCATACTCTGAAATAAACTACCTATCTATATCAAACAGAGCTCCTCATTAGCACTCTTCAAGAAAAATCTTGATGATTGGATGGGAAATAGGAAATTCACCCCGGGGATCACCTCTGTGGCTCTGCTTGACAGAGGCACAGGAAAATAATTTTCTTGGGTGGCAAAAGCCAGGATACCCTTTTGGCTGGGCTTGTATAGGCCCCAGGGCTGATAGCCTAGTACCTACATATGAACCTATAAAGCTGTCTGTAAATATTTTGGATTTCTAGGTTACAATTTGCATAGTGATATTGCTGCTTGTCTTTTGCACTTGTTTTATTGCAGTTTGTTTTTACTTAAAAGTGTTTTTCTTGGAACTTAGAAAAAAGTTTTGATTTGAGCTAGTTAGCAAACATTAGTGTTGTATTATTTATCTGTAAAGAGATTCATTCTACCTGAACTATGAGAGAAGCTGAGAAGAATTTTTATTTAAGGTATCAATATTTCTTGTCCACGTTTTTATTTTTTTTTCTGCATTTTGCCCCATGCATGATGTCCATCAAACCTCCACTATTTGGGTGGCCAAGGATGAACACAGGATAGCAGCAGATTTCTTCAGCTCCACCAATTTCATTACATTGACAGGAATTAATTACTTAAAAAATTAATTCTTGAAGTAATTTTCTTTCTAAATATGTTTGTTTTATATAGTTCTTGAACTATATCTAAAAAAGAAAGGAAATCTTAATAATATTCCTGTCAGAAATTACTTTGGAAATTTTCCTGTCAGTTTATCAGTCTGAAATGAGTTCCAGTAAGACAAATTCTCAAGACTCCAGCATCAAGAAAGAACTTCAGTCTCTGATAATTATAGTCCAGCAACTTACTGCTAAGATGGATAAAATGGATACTAAAATAGACACTTTCATAGAAAAAACTACAAAACAAATAGACTTGTTACATATGGATCTGCAACAACAGAAGATCCAGATGACAGGCATAGAAGAAGCTGTGAATGACATGGAAAATAAAATACAAGAAGAGGAAATCAACATTGAGTTTCTGCTGAAACAAAATGCACATTTACAAACAAAGCTGGATGACCTGGAAAATAGATCTAGGCGCAATAACATTAGGATTTTTGGACTGCCAGAAAATATTGAAGGTAACAATATTACTTCTTTTTTAGCAACATGGCTCCCTAAAACTTTAGATTTACCAGAAGCATTCTCTTTTGGTATCGAAAGAGCACATAGATCTATAGCTAATACTAACTCTAACAAAACTATCCTAGATCAGTTATAGTTAGATTTCTATCATCTTTTGATAAAGAGATGGTTCTTAAATCTGCTTGGGCTAAAGCTCCTGTTAAGTTTAATGAGACAACTGTGCGTTTTGACAATGACTATTCTTCCATGGTAATTGCTAAAAGAAAAGTTTTTCTGCCACTAATAAGGGAGCTTAAAAAGCACAGTTTAAAACATACCTTCTGTTTCCTGCCAAGCTTAAAATCTTCCTTCCTGATGGTCCTAAGGTCTTCGATGATTTAGACTCTGCTTTACTGTTTGTCAAAGAAAAAGGATTTTGGATAAAATAGAAGAAATGGAATGGGCTAGTTCTTCATTAAAGAGATTGGCAACTGAAGCTTCCTGGAAGACTTCAGAGAAGAAGAAGAGACTAAAAACAAATGATTTGTTATATGTTTTTTTCTCTCATCATTTTAGTTCATTATTAATCTTTTTGAATATAGTTCCTGCATTTCCAGAAAGCCACAAATATTTTGGAAAAGATTTAATCAAAGTTATTCTCTATGTGCAAAGAAATGTTTTGTTTCATAACCAGTCAAAATGCCTGAGGATTTAATGGCAGGCTGTGACTCGATTTGTTTTCTTTCTGAAAAAGTAAGGTTAGTAATTTGATACATTTTTTTATCTTTATCTTTTTTCCTTCTTTTTTTAATATTTTCTTTGTTTAAACAATGAAATACTATTTAGATTAAGTAGTGGGTTAAGGGTGGGGAGTGCATGGAGAGAACAGTAATGAAAATATCATTAATAGAATAATAACATATTTATTTCTTGTAAAAGTTTATAAGTTCTTCAAATGCTATTTCTAATTATACTTTCTTGATTATACTGCTTATGCTTGTTTGTAAATAATCTGTCATGCTTTAACTAATAATAATCAGAACTAAATAAGAGTAAATAATATGTTTTATTTTTAACTCTATTAATATAAACAGTAAGTAACATTCCATTGTATATACTTCTTACAGCTTTCTCTTACATTTTTTTATTTCTGCCTCACTCCCTTTTATTTTCTACTCTCTTTTCTTTTCTTTATTAATATATAGAAATGCTTTTGACTGTGTGGGCACAGTGAATAATAGGATTTGTATGAAAATTGAGTTGGGAGAAGAATGCTGAGTTTTATTGCTTGTTGGTAATTTTGAGTTTAATTTCACTTGCATAGAGGCTGTGATGATCTGTGGAATACATTGTGGAGGTTCTATCATGTTTAGATGCATTTACACTGCTAAATGAATGTTTGTCACTAGTTTTAATAAGTTTCCGCCAAAATGTTAAGAGAGACAATCTGGGATGTGGGCTGTCTTATGCACAATGTCCTTGAGTTACCTCAGAATCTTCAAATCACAGAATTCTCACAGAGAAACTGAAAGCAGTTAGTATAAA
>NC_056740.1:532724230-532754230 GCF_019279795.1 Protopterus annectens | reverse complement strand
ATCTCCTTAACACATAAAAATATGATTATGAATAACTCCATGTTGTGGTTGCTAAAGGAATTTTGTACTTCACCTATTACACCTAAACATATGGTCTGTTACCCATTAAATATTATTATTAGTTATCGTAACTTTATATTCATGCACCCTAAGTATAGGGAATGGAATTTTATTGTATTCCCTATAATTTATACTCAGGGTATGCTTATGTCATCTACTTCTGAAGGAGCTCATTTAGCTATAGATAATAATCTAAAGTACTGGTATCAGCTGATATCTGATAATAAAGTTAAAAATCTAGATTTCTTAAAACAAGAATTTGATCTAAGAGAAACTTGCTGGTTAGAGGTTCAGATCTTTAGACAACATCTCATTGATAGAATAGATCTAATGTCTATAACAGTTAAAGAATCTATTCCAAAACTGATTGATTACTTGATAATAAATTTACAGCATAAAGTTTCTGATAAAGGTAAACTTTCATATATACATAAAATTATCAGACAAGAAACTTTTACAATGTAGATTCATACTGGAATTATTTCACCTCTATTAATGGGGACCCACTAACTCAACAAGATAAACAATATATATTGGAATCTGCTTATAGAACTACATCTTCCATTGTCTGGAGACTTTATACATGGACATTTTTACATAGATCTTTTTATACACCTTTGATGATGAATAAAATTAATAATAAAGATAATCTATGTAAGAGATGTAATGTAGAAATTAATGCTGACTGGGCTCATATGTTTTATGACTGTATGAAGTTGAAAGAATACTGGAAGTCAATTAATGAATTTTTGCAGGCTCTTTTACAGATAATTTCATTATTTCTAAGTCTCTTCTATTATGCAACACACCTGTACCTCAATGTGTTAAAAGATTAAGCTTCCCTTGTTATGGTCTATCCTAGCAGTGGCTAGGAAAATAATAACTAGAAATTGGATTTCAGATACACCTCCTTCGTTCAATGAATTTAAAAATGTTATGAATATAATGTGTCATATGGAAATAAGCACAATTAGAATGAGAACAACTAGAAAAACATCACATTTTATTGTATGGGATAATTTACAAAATTTGTTAAAAAAATTCTAATTTCAATAGCACAGTATTTTAGTTTAATTAATTGATCTGATTGTAGTGGATGTCTTTGTAAATACTTTAGTTGTTTTGTTGAATATTATAATAATACCTATTTTTAATTATTTGTATAAAATTGTTATGATATTTCTCTTATATGTTAAAACAATAAACTTGTTTTGAAAAAAAAAAAAAAAAAACTCCACTATTTGGACTCAGCACATTTATTCACTTGTACTAATGATATTACTAGTACAGCATATGGGTATGAACTGCCTATACTGGCTATCATTCAGGTAGAAATAACAGCTGCTTGTGCCCTCACCAGCATCTCAGCAATGAGGGCACCTTGTTTTTCTTAGTAGCTCTAATCCCATGCACAGTGGTGATGTGAGCACCTGCATCATCACAAAAATTACCTACACCCTCCTAGTTGCACAGGCATTCTCTTTTGCACATGCCAAGAGAAACTTGTCAGTTGTGTACTATTTCACTGAGTGCCGATGTTGCAAAGTAAATTTGCTTAAAACCACTTTCAGTGCCAATGGAACTTTCCCTTTAGCTCACTGTTTTGTGATTGTGAAGTAGGTATATATATGTATGGGTGTGGGTGTTGCCCATATAGGGGTGCAGGGTGTTTTCCCACTGCAAAAAGGGTGCAAGGAGTTTGCCCACCGCAAAAAAAAAAATTGTTTAACATTTGTGGAAACTGGCTTTCTTTGAGTTATTTTCATAGTTTTGGCACACGGTGGAAGTTCCAGAAGCAGATTAATGTGATTCCCATGCTGACAAGGTCACCATCACAGGCTTGGGTTGCAGCAGCTCATATCCTTCTAATTTCCTCCCCCTTACTATTATACAAGCCTACATTTTTACCACAGCAGCAGCACTAGCTTTTTTCCAGGATGGGTGACTGTTTGCTTTTGACTCCCACCCTCCCATGCAGGGTATATCCAGCACCCAAGCGGCTACTTGAACTCGGGTCATCTGAGTCGCAGCTAGGGTTTCAGCCTTCTATAACACACAGCCAGGCTAACAAGATGAGTTGTAATCTATGACAGCTGTCAAGTGAAGCTTCTCTCTAACCATTTTGGATTTCTTAATTTAGAGTTTGTATACTTGCATCGTTTCTAGTCTTTTGTTCTTGCTTTTTTTTTTTTTGCATTTTGTTTACTTTCAATTTTTTAGCATAAAATTTTAAACCAACACTTGGTTAAGATCAGTTAGCAAACATTTTGTTGCATTTTTGATCTCTATGACTTTAAACTCTATCTGAATTGTGGGAAGAGCCGAGAAGTAGCATTCTATTTGAGGTAAACTAAAGCGGACAAGATTTAAACTGTGAGGTCTCCCTACCCTGCATCGTGTCTCTCTTGTGCTTTTAAATCCAGTGGCTCTTAAGTTGAGACGATGGTAAAACCTTGGAATTCACTTAAAAATATGTATCCCTATTCATCCATTCTCTGATTACCTGCTTACTACATTTTAAGGTTTCATGGTATTCACTGGGTACAAGAAATGATAATTAATACTGAAATGGTTGCCATCCTATTACAGGATACACACACACACACACACACACACACACACACACACACACACACACACACACACACACACACACACACACACATACATACACATTTACACACATCATGCACACTTACATGCTGTGTGAACATTGGAATGATCAGCAAGTCCCATTCTGTCACTTTTGATTACCTAGTTATCAAACCCCACACCACTGAGTTTCCTAAAGTAGAGAAATATTCCCCAGCACCCACATTTCTATGTATACTAACTCTGAGATCCCACATCTGTGAGGAAAATAGGACTCTTCCATATCCCTGTTATTCTACAGTCTTGCACAAGCACATCGTTCCTTGTTGATTAAACTTTAAGTTGACTAAAATACATTAGTATAGCTGCAGTCAACCAGATATATAGATTCCTGCTTAATGATATGGGCTTACATAAAACAATTACAAAATATGAGGCTTTCCAGACATTCAAACACATCCAGATCTATCAGATTTCTTCAGAACCACCATTACCAGTTAACACACCCCTTTTATACTCTATTTGGCGCCAAAAATTATTCAAAGTTTTAAAAAACATTAAAAACTTTTCAAAATATAAATTTCAATATTTAAAAACTGTTACATTCATTACTAACAAACCTGACATTTATATTATATACTTTAAATACCAATACAAGACAATTTTATTATATTTTATTTGTTGTGTAGGCATATAAACATTTCATATTTATATTTGTATATTCTCCCTTCTTTAATTAAAAATATACTAATAATTATTATATAACACTTAAAAAATGTATATATATGTGTTTTGCTTTGGACATAAAAAATAATACTCCAAGGGTATAAGTAACCACAAGAAGGTCAAGCCCGATCCAACATTAAAAACGGTTTAATGCTGATGTAGTCATTTAGGCCAGGGGCGGTTGTGGCATCACAAATAATTTGCCATTCACTCTCTTTGTAGGATAGAAAAGTTTTCCAATTACCCCCAAATACTGTCATTTTCACCCGGTCTATTATAAAAAATTTAAATGTATGTTCTTGTCCTTTATCTAATACATGCCTGCTAAGTGCATTCTTTGTATCCTTTTTTCTAATTTTATATTTTATAATAGACCAGGTGGAAATGACAGTATTTGGGGGTAATTGGAAAACTTTTTTATCTTACAAAGAGAGTGAGTGGCAAATTATTTGTGACGCCACAACCCCCCCTGGCCTAAATGACTACATCAGCATTAAACCTTTTTTAATGTTGGATAGGGCTTGACCCTCGTGTGGTTATGTTTACCCTTGGAGTATTTTTATATCCAAAGCAAAACACATACACATATATATACATTTTCAAGTGTCATATAATAATTATTTAGCATATTTTTAATTAAAAAAGGGAGATTATACAAATATAAATATGAAATGTTTATATGGATACATAACAAACAAAATAAAATATAATAAATTTGTTTTGTATTGGTATTCAAAGCATATAATATAAATGTCAGGGTTGTTAGTAATGGATCAAACAGTTTTTAAATATTGAAATTTTCATTTTGAAATGTTTTTAATGTTTTTTAAAACTTTGAATAATTTAAATAGAGTATAAAGTGTGTTAACTGGTAATGGTGGTTCTGAAGAAATCTGAGATCAGATGAAAGCTAAACCATCTACCTGAATGGAGTGTTTTGTGGTTTAAAACAAATAAACCTGTGTTTTATGTCAGGAGTTTGTTTCTTCAAGCTGAAGTGGGTGTACGGAGTACTGGTGGTTTTGCAACTTTTTCCTTGTTGAGCAGTGGACCCGTTTTCTGGCTTTTGGAATTAGACATTTACACTTTTACTTTGTTGTCGTTTTGGGATGGCTGAAACCGGTCTCCATCGGCTTCATTGGGCAGGGAAGAGTATGTGCAACTACGGGCGGATGTCACGTCACTACAGTGCGACGTAAGCAGATTGCTGGAGTTAGTGGGGAAGCTCTCGGGCGAGCTGCAGCAAGTGAGAGCAATGGCTCTCAAGCGTAGCATTAAGAGACATTTCACCTAGAAGTCATTCCAATGTGGATGATTTTGAGAATGAAGATGACATCCCGAATGGACAAGGTTTTCTTAAACCAACGGGAACTCCAAAACCGTAACCACGGACTTGGACTTGGATATAGGGGAAACGGACATTAACCTAACTTCTCATGGGGATTTTACCTTTGACTTAAGCCTCTTACAACAGGAAGAGGCGGCAAGAGTGGGGACTAAGCCAAAGAACAAGGCTTTACCTAGGTCGTATTCTGCCTCTCTTGCTTGAGACCTTGGCGGAAAAAGGTACTGACACTAGAGAGAACTTTACACTCCCATGTTTTGCTGACAGAACTAATAATAAAACTGGTCAGTACGATGTAAGTAACAATAAAAAAGATATCAAGACTTATGGTGTTAGAGATTGTTTAAATAACTTTTTTACTGAAAAAGTGGATTATTTTAACAACAATAACAATGTTGAATTTATTAGAGATTTTACTGTGGGGAACTCTGAACCCATTAGAGAAAAAATAAACACAATGGGTAAAAAATTAAGTTTAATGAAAAGTGTGAAAATAGATAATGCATACCTGGACAAATGTTTGCAAATGGGTATTGTGCCTAAGGGCATTAGATTTTTTAAGTTACCGCTGGGTATAAAATACACGGAGGAAAGTATATCCGAATTCAATGAGTTGTTTGACAGTTTCGGATTCAATTTTATGAAAAAAGTAATGAAATTTAATGATGGAAAAATTTCTGCTTTAATGAATGAAATTGAGGTCTTGAATGATGAAATTGTGCAAAGTGTCAATTTTGATGAATGGCAGGACCTCTATCACAAGCAATTTGTTTATGCAGAGAATAAGGTTAAAAATGTTTACAACAGGAAGGTTAAGAAACTGGAGAGGGACACTGAATTATATAAGGAACACAGAGTATATGTATGGCCACGATCTAACATAGATAGAGAAGAAGGGGATAGAATTTTTACAAAAAGAAATGAGAAGAGTAATGAACAGTCAAATTTTCGAGGAGGGAGATACCACCCACCACCAAAGCAATACCAAAGGAAGTATTGAAACCTAAAAAGGATGATGTCAAAGTGACACACTTTATAGGAAATGACTGTCCAAAGAGCCCCAAAGTTATAACTAAGGACAATATTAATAACTATTTAGGTCATGTCACATCAAAGGAAGGTAACAACATTTTAACTAAAGGTGATGGAAACCCGGTTAATTTAGAGGAGGCACCTCTTGAATTCGGTTCCACTATAAGTAATAGGAAGGGCCCTTTGATTTCAACTCTAGCAGGGTTTAAAGTTTACAACTACACTGAATTTTTTGTGTCTCAAGATTTTTACAATCTTTTCAGTAAGGGAATGAAATATATTCCCACTGTAAAATTTAATCTAGTTGATATGGTGAAGGAAATTAAATTATTCTGTAGAAGACTTAACTTGGCCCTACAATTCCAAGATAGGGATGATGTTCTTTCAAATAGGGGAAACTACACCACTCGACTTAATAAGAGAAGTGCATACATACCAACTCCCCATCCACAAGTTGTTAACTTTGAAAAGATGGTAATTAAAGACATTTATAAACTCAATAGGGATATTTATAAGACCAATTCACTGACTTCCATGTTTAATGATAACCTAACTAAAGGAGAGAGGGATTGTCTACAACAAATTGTGAATAACAAAAATATTAGACTCATGAAGCCTGATAAAGGTGGGGGCATCATTATTTTTGACACTATTAACTATACCAGAGCTATACAGGACATCCTTTTCTTGTCAAACAACTATGAAGAAGTTTCATTGAATCAAATAAATATAGGTTATCACAGGATAGATCTGGTGATTGAAGAATACTTACTGGACAACCGAATAACAAACGAAATCTACAACTTTTTGAGAACTGAACACCCAAGATTGGCCCACATCTTCGGCATTCCGAAGATTCATAAATCACTAGAGTCACCACCATTCAGGCCGATCATTGCAGGTTCTAACTCCAAAACCTACAATTTGGGTGTGGCGATTGACCAGTGGACAAAACATATTTATGACTCAGTGCCGCATCTCATAAAAGATTCCTGGGAATTTCTGAGTAGGTTAACAGTTGATGTATGGTCAGAAAAAATAACTTTTTTAACAATAGATGTTCAAGATTTATTTTCTTGCATCCCATACACAACAGGATTGGAATATTTTGAGAATAGCCTGAAAAGGTATTCAGGATTGAGTTGGGACAAAATATCCCTAATTTTGGATATGATGGGGTTAATTTTGGACCACAACTACATCGAATTTGAAGGTGAATTTTTCAGGCAGACTAGGGGAGTGGCCATGGGGGCATCTTGTGCCCCCATTTTCGCTAACCTAGTCATGCTAGAATGGGAAAATCAATTTCTCTTTCAAAGTGAATTTTTCAAGAGCATCTCATTATATTCAAGATTTTTGGACGACATTTTTATTATATGGAAGGGCCAAAAAGAAGACATTCCAAGATTTATTGACTTCATTAATTCTAGCACTGACTTCTTGAGATTCACATATAAAAAAGAAGTTTGTGGGATAGCCTATTTAGACACATTCATTAGTACAACTTCACATGGATTCAGTTCAAAGATACATAGAAAAACTACGTTTTCTAACGACTATATTGAATTTGGCAGTTGTCATCCTAAACACATTTTTAAGAACATCCTGAAAGGACAGTGCATAAGGGCAGCAAGGATGTCCTCTACAAAAGACACCATGGAAAAAGAAATTGAAGGTATAGCAAAGATGTTTTTAGAGAGAAAGTATCCGAGAGGGATGGTGGAAGAAGTAACACTCTGGGTCAAAAATAATTGGAACATCAAATATATGTCCCTACTAGGTGTTCATTTTGAATCAAAGAATAAGAAGACTTCAGGGGTCAATAGAACCGTGTGTGTAATTAGATTTAACCCTTACTCAAACATTGTGATAGACATTCTTAAAAGATATTGGGAAATGTTAACTTGCAATGACAATATCAAAACATACATTGGGACTAAATTGACATGTGTATTTAAAACAGCACCAAATTTGAAAAAACTTCTGGAAGTACAATCTATTGACAACAACAAAAACAACAAGAAGATTTGGAGTGGGACAAAAAGTTGTGGTAGTTGTAATTATTGTAAATACATCAATGAGGATAAGACCACAATATTGGACAATTTCTCAAAAACTAGAGTGAAGAGTCTTAGGGGTAATTGTAACAGTCAAAGGGTGGTGTACCTCGCCCTGTGTACCATCTGTTCAGCCTATTATGTAGGCAAGACGGAAAGGAAACTCAGGGCGAGGATATATGAACATCTATATAAAATCAGAAAAAAGGATACAAAGAATGCACTTAGCAGGCATGTATTAGATAAAGGACAAGAACATACATTTAAATTTTTTATAATAGACCAGGTGGAAATGACAGTATTTGGGGGTAATTGGAAAACTTTTCTATCCTACAAAGAGAGTGAATGGCAAATTATTTGTGATGCCACAACCCCCCCTGGCCTAAATGACTACATCAGCATTAAACCTTTTTTAATGTTGGATCGGGCTTGACCTTCTTGTGGTTACTTATACCCTTGGAGTATTTTTTATGTCCAAAGCAAATCACATATATATACATTTTTTTTAAGCGTTATATAATAAATATTATTAGCATATTTTTAATTAAAGAAGGGAGACTATACAAATATAAATATGAAATGTTTATATGCCTACACAACAAATAAAATATAATAAAATTGTCTTGTATTGGTATTTAAAGTATATAATATAAATGTCAGGTTTGTTAGTAATGAATGTAACAGTTTTTAAATATTGAAATTTATATTTTGAAAAGTTTTTAATGTTTTTTAAAACTTTGAATAATTTTTGGCGCCAAATAGAGTATAAAAGGGGTGTGTTAACTGGTAATGGTGGTTCTGAAGAAATCTGAGAGATCAGATGAAAGCGCTAAACCATCTACCTGAATGGAGTGTTTTGTGGTTTAAAAACAAATAAACCTGTGTTTTATGTCAACGGAGTTTGTTTCTTCAAGCTGAAGTGGGTGTACGTGGAGTACTGGTGGTTTTGCAACTTTTTTCCTTGTTCGAGCAGTGGACCCGTTTTCTGGCTTTTTGGAATTAGACATCCAGATCTATATCTTTACTGAAATTTGGTTCCAGTATGCTGATAACACTTCCTCTATACCTGAGTTCACACATATAAATCATTCAGATCCACCAGGAACTGTGAGGGTATCTCCATATTTGTCCACGGCACCTTCATCTCAAGTCATGGTAACCATTAACAAAACCAAATAACTTATCCTGGGGAATTACAAGCCCCCATTGGTGTTTTCTGTTAATCATGATTTATATCTGAATTACTTGGGAAATACTTGTGAAATCCAATATGTTCCTGCACAATAACTATAGGAATCAGTCAGAGGATGTTGGAAAAGATTAGCAAGAGAATCAATTAACAATTCACAAGGAAACAATGGGAAGATATATATATATATATATATGTCTCCCAAATATGCAACAAAGTGCAGCAGAATTAGGATTTTTGCTTGGAAATATTTGCATGGGTATTTTATAACCTAAGCAGACTCCAAAGAGTTTTGCTTCAGGCAGATAACAAATGTTGAAGGTGTGATAGGGAATAAAGAGGTAACTGGGAACAAAAGTTTTGGGATTGTAATTAATTGGCAGGCTTTAAAAAACACCTTACAGAGTACTCTGTCAGAAATATTGGGAAAACAAATGTGTGTAACTAATGAAATGGTTTGTTTGAACTGGGATACAGGACCTTAATTGACAAGCCATAGTTAAAGACTTATTAAGTTTAATTCTGGTGACTGCCAAAAAAGCAATTATGAGAAAATGAAAATCAAAGTCTGTACCAACTGTATTTTAAGTTTTGTGTATTGTATTAGAGAGAAAAGAACTGGAAGCGGCATCCTTAGAAAAGGGCATAAGCAAATTATATAGAAAAATTGAAATTGTGTGAAAAATATATGCAGAATAATGTTTTGGAGGAGCGAAGACAGGAATTTATCAATTTCTGTAAAGGAAAATGTTAATGTGATTTGCTTTATTTTGTATTAATATACGTTTGCCTATGTCTTACATGATAATTCGATAAAGATGTTATAAATAAGAATAAAAAAGCTGTCTGACCAGGAAATTGCTGGTTTAAAATCATTAAGCTATATTGATAGATTAAAGATGTTCTCACTATATTCTGTCTCATACAGGCTTCTTACTGGTGATCTGAGCCTGGTCTTCTGTATCATGAAAGGTTCCACCTTGCTTGATCTTTCACACCTTTGCAAAACACACTTCATAATAAAAACACACCAAAGACCTTATAAAGAATAGTTGTGTAAAATCTTACCATAACCATAGATGTCCTTCTCTTCCATGTTGCAGTATTCATACTGTGGGATTTCCAGCCCTCAGGCGACCCAATGTCGGTTCCTATACAAAAGATTAAGCCTGGCTGCCATACGTGCATGGGACGTCACATGTAGGGCCATAAACCATGGAGTATAAATGTGACATAAGCACACACAGACCTCAGAACTTGAAGCCCAGACAAGAGACTATAAGGCCAAGGAGAAGCAAAAGCAAATGTCACTGCAGGGCTTTAGAGACTGGCCTGTAGGGAGGGGATACACCAGAGAAGACTGAGGATACCAGGGGGTTGGAGGGTGGGATGGAATATTGCAACATGAAAGAGAAGGACATCTATTGTTATGGTAAGATTTTTACACAACTATTCTATGCCCTTCTATTCCCATGTTGCAGTATTCATACTGTGTGAGAGTACCACAGCTAGGAGGAATGCTGGGAGGTGGCAGAGGTAGAAGATTCCAAGAATCCCTGCAGGATTGTCCTGGCAAATCTTGCCATGGCTCTAGAGACCTGGTCGAGCTTGTAGTGCTTAGTGAAAGTATGGACTGTAGACCAGGTGGCTGCCTCCATGATGGAGTCTGTGTCTAGCCCTTTCATGAAGGCCTTTGAGGTAGCCATGCCTCTGGTAGAATGTGCTCGCACTCCTTGAGGCAATGGTTTGTGATGATGAGAGTAGCAAAAGAGGATGCATTTCCTGATCCAGGAGGAGATAGTTTGGAGACTGCCTTACCCAAAGCCCTGGGATGGAAGGAAATGAGGCAATGGCCATGTGCACATTTGAAGAGATGCTAAGCTGGTGGACTCAAAAGGGGGTTGGTTACGCTTTTCCAGCACAAAGTTGAGGTCCCAGGAAGGAGGGATGGGCTTTCTTGGTGGGTTTGATGTGCAAGACCCCTCTCAGTAAAATTTTTACGTCCAGTCTGGAAAGAAGAGGTGGCTGTAAAGGCAAGCATGCAGAAATGGCAGAAAGATGGACTTTGACAGTAGAGTAAGCTAGTCCCTCCTTAATGAGTTCACAGGTATAGTTCATGACAAGGGGTGGATCTGCCAGAAATGGGTCCTTGTCTCTAAGAGAACACCATTTCAAGAATCTCTGACATTTAGACAAATAGTTTTTTCTAGTAGTTGGTTTCCTGGCCTACCTCAGGACTGATAGCACGGGATCAAAAGTTGATCACCCCAGAGTTAGGTGCAGCAAAGCCAGTTGTTGGTGAAGGAGGGATCCCTGTTGCTGTGTTAGTAGGTCCACCTTGTGGGGTAACGTGATGATTGCCCTTGGCTTGGAAAAGCAGAAGGGGGAACCAGTGTTGCCTTGGCCAATAGGGAGTCACCAGCAGGATGTTTGGTTGTTCCTTCTTGATTTTCAGAAGGGCTCTTTGAATTAGAGGAAAGGGAGGGAAAGCGCATAGGAACATTCCCTGCCATGTAAAGCTGAAGGCATCCACTCTCCAGTCTAGTGGTGAGTGAGTCCTGCTGCAAAATTTGTTTAGTTGTCTATTCTGGGGGGAGGCAAACAGATCCAATGAGGTGTGCCTTACTGGTGGACTATGTGTGGAAAGGTATCCCTGTGCAACATCCATTCGTGTTGCAGAGAGAAGGTTCTGCTGAGCAAGTCCACGTGCTTGTTTTCTTGAGAGGGGATATATGAAGCTTTCAGGAAGAGGTTGTGTTTTGCTGCCATTTCCCAGATTTGCAGGGTTATCTGACATAACTGGTATGCCTTTGTCCCTCCTTGTTTGTTTAGGTACCATATGACAGTAGTGTTGTCTGTCACAATGTGGAGCATCCCTACTTGCAGGATGGGAAGGAAGACTTTTAGAGATAGCAGGACAGCAGTCATTTCCCTGACATTGATGTGCTGTTTTTGCAGGGCAGGGGACCAGCACTGTTGCACCCTGTAGCCCTGCAGGGTTGCTCCCCAGCCTAGGTCTGATGCATCTGTGTGAATGGACTGAGTAGTTGGAGGGACCTTCAGAGGAATTCCCTGGTTGCTGGAAACCTGTTGAGTCCACCACTTCAGCTCTGTTTTTAGGTAGGGCAGAAGGGGATGAGCTTGTCTAGAGGCTGTTGGCTCTGAGACCAAACATTCTTTAAGTGCCACTGGAATTTCCTCATGTGGATCCTTGCTAGTGGGAGCATGGGGATAGTGGCAGCCATGAGACAGTACAGTTGTGTACACTTACCATAAATGTAGATGTTCGAGTGTATTCACTGTTGCAGTCATCACACTTGGGTTATCTGCCTGCAGGTAGCCCTCAGTCGGCCCGAATACCAGAGACTTAGTATTTCTGCGTCAGTTGCTGTCACTTCAGGACTGATGTCAGGTCGTCAGGGGTATAAAAACAGGCAGTTGAAGCCATTATATCAGTTTTTCTTGCCCCAAATGTCAGGAGCCCCCCAATAGGGAGCTAAGCTATGGTGGGAAATCACCACCAGTAAAAAGTAAATACCAATACGCCTGTAAGGGGTGAGTAATATACACAGAGAGGAGAGAGAGAGAGAGAGAGAGAAGGGGGCTGGAGGGAGGGAAACCAGGACTGCAATAGTGAATACACTAGAACATCTACATTTATGGTAAGTGTACACAACTGTACTATGTTCTTCATGTTTCACTGTTGCAGTCATCACACTTGCGTTGATTCCCAAAGATGAAGAAAGGGTGGAGGCAGTCAAGAAGAGTTGGGGCTGGCTAGTATGCCCTGCAGGACTGCTGTTGCAAAACCCGCCCTGGATTTGGAAAAGATAGGCAGATGGTAATGCTTGGTGAAGATGTGTACAGAACTCCAGGTAGCATCTTCCAGAATGTCCCTGGTAGGGACTCCCCTGAGGAATGCTGTAGAGGTAGAAGTTGCCCTAGTGGAATGTGTTCTGAACCCCTGAGTGGTTGATTTCCCATGGTGTTTGTAGCAGAAATGGATACAGTGTGCTATCCATTTGGAAATTGTCTGTTTTGAAATGGCCTTGCCCTCTGCCCCTGGTGCAAAACTGAGTAGTAACTGGCCAGGTTTCCTGAAGGGCTTAGTCCTATCCAGGTAGAATCTGGGCTGCCTGTGCACATCCAAGGAGTGCAGGATCCTTTCCCCTTTATTTTGAGGGTTAGGGAAGAAGGTTGGTAAATGGATAGATTGGTTGAGAGCCACACTGGACACCACTTTAGGCATAAAGGAAGGATTAGTCCTGAGGGAGACCCTGTCATCATGAAAAATAATGAAGGGTTCCACAGCCATAAGTGCTTGTAACTCAGACACTTTTCTACCTGAAGTGATGGCCAGAAGCAAGGCTGTTTTCCAAGAGAGGAATTGTAACTCTGCTGATGCTGCAGGCTCAAAGGGGGAGTAGCATGAGTTTTCCAGTACAAAGTTAAGGTCCCAAGCAGGGGTGGGTGCTCTCCTTGGTGGCCTTAAGTTATTTGCCCCTCTCAGGAACTGTTTGATAAGAGGGTGAGAGAAGAGAGGTGGCTCAGTGTTGTAATGAGCCGAGATGGCAGAGGCATGGATCTTAATGGAGGAGAAGGATGGGCCTCTGTGGAGTAGATCTGCTAAGTAATCCAGGATTAGAGGTAAGGAGGGTAGTGCTGTGTCCTCTCCTTTAGATTGAATCCAGGAGCAATACCTTTTCCACTTATCAGCATAGGATTTCCTTGTACTGGGTCTTCTGGCTTCAAGAATGACGCCCAGCACCTGCTTGTAGGCTGGTCACTGGGGGAGAATTCAAGGAATAAGGCGGGCTGCAAGATTCAGGATTTGTAGTTGCAGATGCAAGATCTGTCCCCCCTGCTGAGTGAGGAGGGTTGGGATCTTGGCTAGGTGCCAGGGTGACACCGGTAACAGGCTGCACAGTAGTGGGTACCAGTGCTGGTGTGGCCAGTCCGGGGCAATCAGGATTGTCCTTGGTCTGTCCTGTCTTATCTTGAGTAATATTTTTGAGAAAAGAGGCAGAGGAGGGAATGCATAGAGAGGTTTTCCCACTGAAAGGATAAGGCATCCACTTTCCAGGCCCTGTTGTGAGGTGTTCTGGTGCAGAATTTGCAGAGCTGGTGATTGTAGGGGGAGGCAAATAGGTCCACCTCTGGGGTCCCCCATTTCTGGATTAGAAGGCTGAAGGTGCTGGGTTCTAATTGCCACTTGTGTGGGTCTAGGAGATTTCTGCTTAAGTCGTCTGCCAGGGAGTTTTGTTTGCCTGGCAGGAATTGAGCTTGCAGATGAACCTGCATGTCCAAGGCCATGTTCCACAGGGCCATGGCTAGCCTGCAGAGTGGGTAAGAGTGGGTTCCCCCCTGCTTGTTGATGTACCACATAACTGTGGTGTTGTCTGTTTTTATTAGCAGGGGTCCTGGTGAGAGTAGGGATCTGAAAGCTGTTAGAGCATGCTGAACAGCTAGCATCTCTTTGGTTAATGTGCAGATGAATTTGACTTGGGCTCCAGTGGCCCTGAATGCACTTGTCATTCAGGTGTGCCCCCCAGACATAGTCTGATGCATCTGTGGTTAGGGTCTGGGCGGCATGGGGTTGAGTCCCTTGTTGTGGTTGCATGCTGCTGCCCACCAAAGAAACTGTCCTTAGACAAGGTATGATAGGTATGACAGTTTCCAGGTCCTGAGAATATTGGCACCAAAGACTTTTTAAGTACCATTGAAGTTTCCTCATATGCAGTCTGGCATATGGAATTCCAGGTGCTGAGAATGTTGGCACCAAAGACTTTTTAAGTACCATTGAAGTTTCCTCATATGCAGTCTGGCATATGGAATTAATAGGATGCAAGAGGCCATGAATCCTAGAGCCTGCAGGATTTTCCTTGCAGATAGCTGGGTTCTGGTGGCCATTTGAGTGAAGTAACCTGTCAGATAGGCTTGTTTTTCTGGGGTAAGGAATGCCATCTGGGATGGTGTGTCCAAGCTTGCTCCCAGGAATACAATCTTTTGACTGGGGACTAGTTTTGATTTCTTTTCATTGATAGTGTACCCCAGGGAGGTTATAAGGTTCTTTACAAATGTCAGGTGCTGCAACAGCATTTCCTGACTGTCTGCCTGAATCAGGCAGTCGTCCAAGTACGGGTAAATTTGAATTTTTCTCTATCTGCAGTAGGCAATGGCTGGAGCAAGGCATTTTGTGAAGACTCTTGGAATAGTGGATAAGTCAAGAACTGATAATGCATAGATCCTGCCCTGAAACGTAGGTATTTCCTGCATGAGTCCCTAATAGGGATGGGCAGATAGGCTTCTTTTAGGTCTAGGGTGGCTAACCAGGCATCTTTGGACAGTATAGGAAGAAGCTGCTGAAGGGTGAGCATTTTGAATTTTGGTACCACCAGGATGGTGTTTAGACTGGAAAGATCTCGGATTGGGCGCCAAGTGCCCTCTTTTCTGGTTACCAGGGAAGGTCTAGAATAGAACCCTTGACTTATCTGTTCTGCAGGAACAGGTTGAGCTGCCCTTATGGAGAGCAGGGATTGAACATGGTTTTGTGCCTCTGCCCACTGGTTTGGAGGAAGGTCTGGGAACCCTTTTGGGGTTGGCAGTGAGTGGAAGTAAAATTTGTACCCCTTGGATACAATGATGAGGACCCATTGCTCTTTGGTGATGTAAGTCCAGTTTTTTGCATGATGGGCAAGTTTTCCTACTAGAGTTATGAACAGTTGTGCAGAGGTGAGGAGTGGAGTTGAGAAGTCATTGTGAATTCTTTCCATAAGGGGGTGGCTTAGCACACCCTGTTTTTGAAGTGGAGGCACTCCATTACTTAGATCTCTGCATACCCTGAGACTATAGTCTGGGGGGGTCTGTTTCCCCTGGGTCTAGTTTGGGATGATCTTGAGGGTGCTGGAAAGGACCAATGCTTTGAGGGGCAATGCCTTCTGAATCTGGGAGGCTGCACTTGCAAGAAATCTTTCACTGTCTGCATAGATTTAGCTTTTTCTTCCATCTTTTTTAGAACCTCTTCTGCTTTGGTGCCAAAAAGATTGTCCTTGTTCAAAGAAGCGTCTTGTAATTTTGATTTGACATGGTCTGGCAAGGTCTGTTGCTTAAGCCAAGCATGCCTTCTCAGTACAGAACCAGTGACTGCTGCCCTGCAAGAAGCTTCTAGGGTGTCAAAGACATATTGCAAGGTATGCTTGCTGACCTGGCTTACAGAATGCATCAGCTCTTGTAATTTTTTATTTTCTGCACAGTCTATAAAGGTAGCTAATTTTTGCTTAATAAGTTCCATAATATGTTGCTGGTACTTCAGCATGTGAAACTGGCAATTCAATTCCATAATGGCGAGAGTTGCAGAGGTGTATACTTTTTTACCCCATCTGTCTAAAGCCCTGAATTCCTTTCCGAAGGGGTGGGATTCTTAGCTATAGTTTCTATTATATCTTTAGGCCCCTGGGAGATGACCTCTGGGACAGCAATAGGATTTTTGAAAAGAAATTTGTGAGAGTCAGGAACTCTGTAGTACATGTCTGGTTTCCTAGGAGCAGGGGGTAAAGTATCAGGAGTTAGACTGGATTCCATAAAGACATCATCCACAACATCGAGAACTGGAGGTATTGCTAAAGGTCTATGTTGTGGCAACTCTAAAAATTCTCTGAGTCACTTTTTGGACTGAAGATAGTCTTGGCATTCCCAGTGGAAATGCTCTCTTAAAGTATGTAGGGTTTCACCAAAAGAAAAATCCTCTGGAGGTGAGAATGGATTCCTCTGCATCAGAATCCTCATAAGCAGATAAAGGCATGTCTTCATAATCAGAAACCTCAGAGTCGTCGGACTCTTGGTCTGTTAAAGCTGCTGGGGACAAGTCTCTTTTTCTCTGAGCAGGGAGAGGCTGGCTTCCCCTAATCAGCATAATCAGGTCGTCTGCCATTTTAAGCATTTAATGTTGTGGCAAGGAAGCAGGTGCTTGAGTTGTCATTTTTTTAGGAGTAGCTCGTACTCTTGGCCTTAGAAACTCTGTAGTTTTAGACAGAACTAAAGACATGAAAGAAGTTGTCGATTTGTGTCAAATATCGCTAATGCGAAGAACTTCCTCAGAAGCTGGTGCCTGCACAGCAGTTCCGGACCCATCCAAGGTAGAGACATCTGCAGGTTCCATAGTCAAAGAAGAGTCTCACGGCATACCATACTCCGAACGGGTCTCGGTACCAGCCTGTGAATCCATCGAAGCAGGCATCAGGGGCTGCAAAAGCGCCTCGCTGAGTACCGTTTGACTGGCGACTAGCTTAACGGAAGCATCGTTGGCAGTTTTGGACCTGTGCTGTATACTTACATTTATATTTAGCGACAATAAGGACCCGGCGATGAATAGTTTGGGCGTTGAACAAAGCACAAAACCGACAGCGAGGTACGTCGTGATCTGGGTCTAAACAGGTGATGCAGTAAGAATGGAAATCTCTGTGTGGTATTTGCTTTCCACAGGCGAGACAATTGTTAACTTTTTCTGACATCGGGTAGAGCAAGAAAAAAGTATCCCCAATGTGGTACTTAGCTTTAGAAGACTTCAGGATGATTCAATTCAGAAATGAAAACTCAGGTAGCGACCGACCGACATTCATGCAAACTGCTTCTGCTTCGGGCTCCTCAGCAAGAAAGACTGGCGTAATGGTGTTGGCTGCCTGTTTTTATACCCCTGATGACTTGATGTCAGTTCTGGAGCAACAGCAACTGACCCAGAAATACTAACCCCAGGATTCATGAAGCTTGCACCAGGCACAGGCGTAGCGTAGGCATTCTAATGCCAGTTATGGCCGCCAAGCAATTCAGGTACGATCCGATTCCACATGCACTACCAGCGTACGCCAGAGCTGCGCAGCTCTCGGCGTATGTATGCTAATCACCCCATGCACAGTAGTGCAGCATGGAAGTGAAGCTACATAGCGATTTATAAAGTGGTGCAGGCATAGCGTAAGCATACAGAAATGTAAACCAAAAAAATGGTTTACATTTTTTCAAACAGAACATCGGAGCCATGAAAGTGGACCAAACTTATGTATTACAAAGTTAACATATGCCAATGGCTAAATATACAATCAATGGCATAAAAAAAACACTCTCAACACATAAAAAATAACATTTAATGTCATGGCCACACTAACGCAAAGTACAACTGCAGTGCATGTGTGCGCAAATGGGAACGCAAGGAAAATATATATAGATGTCATAAAACTGCAATGTAACACAAATTATGATTTTGCCATAATAGTCAATGGTATGCATGCTACTCCACAACCAAGGCACCTCACACACACTTGTGTATTCCCAAACACTGCACCATCAGTGTAAACAGACAGGGAACTTTTAAAATGTACATGTTGGGAGCTGCCATAGCTTTGATTCATCAGCATATGTTGGAGACTAAAGGTGGTGTGGAGGATGATGCTGACAACCACCTTAGGCACCGCAGCATAGTGTAGGCATTCTAATGCCAAATATGGCCACCAAGCAATTCAGGTACGATCCGATTCCACGTGCACTACCAGCGTACAGCGCATGTATGCTAATCACCCCATGTGCAGTAGTGCAGCATGCAAATGAAGGTACATAGTGATTCATAAAGTGGTGCAGGCATAGTGTAAGCATACAGAAATGTAAACCAAAAAAAAACGGTTTACATTTTTTCAGACAGAACATCGGAGCCATGAAAGTGGACCAAACTTATGTATTACAAAGTTAACATATGCCAATGGCAAAATATACAGCCAATGGCATAAAAAAACATGCACAACACATAACAAATAACATTTAATGTCATGGCCACACTAACGCAAAGTACAACCGCAGTGCATGTGTGCACAAACGGGAACACAAGGAAAATATATATAGATGTCATAAAACTGCAATGTAACACAAATCATGATTTCGCCATAATAGTCAGTGGTATGCATGCTACCCCACAACCAAGGCGCAAGGGTTGCTAAGGGTCTGTGACAGTGTTCGGTGTGGTAACTATGAATTAGTAGTCAGTGCTATGCAAATGAGGCAAGTAATACTGAATCACAAATGCCTTGCCGGCATAAGGCTGTACCACACGGCGTAGCAGTATAACACCGAGGAGTGGCCTGGAGGTATACATGACATCAGGAGAGGGGTGTGCCACCACAGCTGTAAGCACATTGGAGCATTGCCAATCCAGGTTGCCCTTTGCTAAGCAAAGCCGCAGGATAGGGGTGTGGATGTAGCCGTAGCTTTGCTTAGCTGAGAGCACACAAGGTGACTGAAAGCGCATGTGTACACGGATGACAATGCGCTCGAAACCCGGTAAACGGCTGTGCGCAGCACACCACAGCTGAAACAGGAAGGTTACAGGCAGACAATAAGGAAATGCCGCAGCAGGGTAATTGGAGTACAACTGAGTAATTAACACATATTAACTCACAGTGGGCCATTGACGGTAGCTAACAAGGCTGCTAGCAGCAACCTGCAGAACAGGAAAGGGGGGTGCCAGATTGCAAAGAAAAGAAAACTGTCACAGCAGAACAAAGCAAACCTGCAGTAGATTGGCTATAGAACACATTTCGCAGCACAATCCTGGGTTGGGAAAGTACAAAACAAGAAAGCAGGCTGCTGGATGCATGCTTGACAATTGGAGGGGAATCGGTTTGAAAAATGAAGGCAAGGGCAAGAGGTGATCCACGGCAGCCAAGTGTAATTCAACACCAAAGGCCCCACAATAGCAGTAACTGCGGTAAAACCCATAAGTAAGATACCCTGCAGCTCGGATTGTACATACACACCCTATGACATCATCAGCTTCCAAAGCACAATAGTATAAAGTGTGAAGGCACCTCACACACACTTGTGTATTCCCAGACACTGCACCATCAGTGTAAACAGATGGGGAACCTTTAAAATGTACATGTTGGGAGCTGCCATAGCTTTGATTCATCAGCATGTGTTGGAGACTGAAGGTGGTGTGGAGGATGATGCTAACAACCACCTCAGGCACCGGAGGAGAAGAAGAGTGTTCAGACCAAGGGTAACCTATCAGGGGCTAGATGATCTGGAGATAGTAGAGCATTACAGGGTGGACAGGGACATCATACAGCAAATCGTTGAGCTGTGCCAGCCACACCTCAGAGCCAGAAACAACAGAGGGGAACCCATCCCAGTGGACACAAAGGTATGTGTAAGCTTGAGAATACTAGCCACAGGTACCTTTCAAAGGCCAACTGGAGATATCATGGGGATCTCACAGGCATCAGCATCCAGGGTACTCCACCAGTTCCTGGATGCCATGTTACCACATGCCAATGAGCATATATACTTCCCCCGAACTCAGGAGGAGTTGGCCAGCAATATGCGCCTCTTCCACCATGTGGCAGACTACCTGGAGGTACTGGGTGCAATAGACTGCACGCACATACACATCAAGTCATCACCCGGTGAGCATGGTAGGCGCTACATAAACCGCAAGTGATACCACTCCATCAACTGCCAGGTCATGTGCAATGCCCAGGGCATTATCATGGATGTGTGTGCTGACAGCCCTGGAAGCTACCACGACTCCCACATCTAGCATGCCTCACAGCTGTACCAGGTATTTGTCAGGGGGGGGGCATCCCATATGGCCACCTTGTGGGGGATGTTAGCTATGCACTGGAGCCATGGATGATGACTCCCATCAGAAATGCACACACACCCATTCAAGAATGCCATAATGAGGCAAACACACAAACCAGAATCATCACAGATTGTGTGTTTGGGATGCTGAAATCACGGTTCCGTTGCTTGGACATATCTGGTGGAGCCCTGCATTACTCTCCAGGCATGTGTGCCCACATCTTCATAGTATGTGCCATGCTACATAATATGATCCTGCAGAAACAGCTGCAGCAGGGACATAATGGTGAAGGCCCTCACAGCCCACTGCAATTGCCAAGGGCACAACAGGCACAGAGGGATTCAGACCACAAACACCCTGTGCCAGCCCCAGTAGGCAGACAGAGGTGTGCCCAGTATGCCCATGCCTTGGCAAAGAGGGAACGTATAGCACATACACTGAGAGTGTAGGCACCTAGGGACTGACACACTTCTCCACCTGCACACACAGTAAACATGGATGGCACACACACATGACCACCTGTAAATTGTCATGTATAGGTGGTCTACTGTGTGCATCCTACATAGGCAGCCATCAACTATTGCACACACAACTGCTATTGGCACAAGGTAAGTCAATACCTAAACAGTAAATTAAGCTAACAGCATGTATTGATACAGTATGTATAGGTTCCTAGGTACATCGGTAAGTGCATGCCTAACTGTCAGAGGCCATTTATAAGCCTAGCCAAAATGTGTCTGCTGTCGCCACCCCATTGATTAACTAACTGTCCCTCTGTGGAGCAGAGCCAATTGTGGGATCCCTGGGGTGTAACCACTGTTCCCCACCCACTCTGCAAGGATTCCCTGGTGTGTTAATGAGAGGCTCCATATAATGTAATCAGGAATGTAGTTCCAAAGCATGGGGACTACCCATGACAGGTATCTATCACCCCAGCATTCTCCAGTTATAGTTGTGGCAAGGTGTAGCTCATTACAGTGTGTGGCTCACTGTGACATGGATTCCCATAGCTGGAGCATATCCATTAAGCCTCACTTGGACATACCATTAACATGTATCATCCATATGTACACCAACTGAGTTACACATTTGTTTGCAGTATGGAGGAACAGCCGTAGTACACTCTACATACTAAACACCATAACACTTGTACATATCCCAGATGCCTCAGTAGTAAAGCCACTGACTGTGTCGTTCATGGTCCCAGTTTCATGACCTGCAAGGGCTGTTACGTAATTCTGATGTCCCAAATAATGGATGTTGGATGCAGGTCATTAGAGAACGTTTAAGCACGTTAGCGGGTTTTTGCGCAGGTAAATGCCGGTAAGCGGCATTTAAACATGACTACATGGATATGCGCAACACAGGCCTAACCTTTGCTGAATATCACACAGATCATGGCAAAGCTGCCCGGAACCACTGAAATATGTGTTATTTACCCTTGTACTAATAGTGCCTACTCTGAGAGGTAAAGCGACCACTGCAAGGAGTAGAACACCCAACCATGTACACAATCTTCGCAATAACCTACCACTAAGCTACCTGAGATGTACCAATGGCAGGTGTGTATTGTGACAGGTTAAAACACAAAAGGGCGAAGTTTGGGAAATAGCATACACCGCCATGTACCCAGTGAAAGGTGTATTCTCTCTCTCTCTCTCTTTCTCTCTCTCTCTCTCTATATATATATATATATATATATATATATACATATATATATATATATATATATATATATATATATATATATATATATATATATATATATATATATAGATATAGATAGATATATATATATATGTATAATATAGAGAGAGAAAGGGTGATAGAGAGATATATGTTGATATATATGGCTATACATATATATGCAAATATATAGATAGGTTAACAACATCTACACAATCATGGAGGTACATATAAATAGGATACTACCAAATACCGAATGCTTTACATACCGACACGTGTAATCACGAGGCTTAAAGACCAAAAGACCACAGTACCGGAACACCAGAACCACGAGTACTATTATCACAATATTAAGGGACATTTAGTTAATGCTTCTGGTGCTGCGGTTCAGGTAGGTACTGTGTGTAAGTGTGTTTCTGATTGCTGTAGTGTGTGTAAGTGTGTGTTCTGAGTGTGGTGTATGTTTCCAGGGGACTGTAATGTGTGTGTGTGGGTTTGCTTTGTGGGCCTGTGCTATCTCAGAGGTTGATTATTAAAGTAGGTGTGGTGTGGGGGTGCAGCCACCCACATGGGGGGGTGTATGGGTGCATGGCCACCTGGCCATACGTAGTGTAGGATGGTTTGTTTGGATGTGATGGGTAGCAGTGGGTCTGTGTGTGCGTGTGTGTGTTCTATGTTTGTGTTAGTTCCAGGAGTTTGACTGTCGTGAGTTTGAGTGTTCGGTATTGTGGGGTTTGGGAGTCTGGGAACAGTAGTGTGGTCGTTGGAAGTGTGTGCATTCCTGAAGCCGTGGGTATGCCGTATATAGTGGTTGAAGTCTTCAAATATGTGTATAACATGGACCATAGCAATCACACATTCCACCACGACTGAACGTTATGAACAAAGGATATGGAGAGTATATATGTCTATACACTATTACAAATATGTGCTATGGACATGAGCCAAAGATAGGGTTACCACCTGTCCCACCTTGTGAGGGGCAGTCCCTCTATGTGTGACAGTGTCCTGACCAAAATTAGTACAAATACTAATGTCCTACAATCTCGAGACATTTGGCATATTCCATATTTAATGTAATTGTTACATTAAATAGTCATCTGTAGCTAAAATACCTACATGTAACAAGAAACAGGATAAGCAAGTAAACTTCTACAAGAATATAAGCTTTTATATAGGCATATATGTAAAGTTCTATACTTTGTATGACCGTGGGTATGTGTTGGCCTCTAAAATCCGATGTGTGTCCTGCAAATGTCCAACTATGGCCATTTGAAAAGGTGGCAACCCAAGCCAAAGAGGTTCGGTCACCAACACAACTCCAATGAATGCAAATATCTGTGACAGAAATACATGAGACAGCTTTCATGTAGCAACATTTCATTACATACCGATGTATTTCCGAAGGGATTGAAGGACCAACATCACCTGCATGCTATACAGGAACCAATTAACAATGGCTTAATGAATCAGCCTGCAATTACATTAGTATTAGTCCACTAAAGGATAGGTCTTCAAATAGGGAAGGAGCCCTCACACACATATCGAATATGTATAAATACAGTTCCTACACACCTACATCTGCTATGTACACCCACCTACATCTCCCCCACACCCAAAACAATTGCAATACAGACTGTAATAACATCATAAACATCCACTCACTCTATGACACCTGCAGAAGCCTTAACATACCTTGTCACAGGCACACTATAATGGCCCTATGTGAAATTGTTGCTGTTGTACAATGGAACAGATGCCAATGTTACAGGGTTTGGTTGCAATAATCACATAGACGGCTGGGCGTACACCAGGAAGTGTTACCAATTACTGATTAACAGCACAGTATGATACACACATACAGTTTACCAAAGATGTCAGGTGAGCACAGTTCAAAACACCTAATGTTCTATGCATAGCCACACAGTCTTGAGCTGCCCAAACATCCTTGTCACACCTAAACATTTGCAGATGTATCAGGTACAAACCCTGCATAAGTAGCAATGTTCAGAAATATAACAGCTAGACTCACATGTAGAAATACATCCTCTAGCCATTACACACAATCCACGAGGGCCATGAAGTTAATATATCTCTGTGTGTCTCCATATAGCTGTTGCAGTTCATCACAAACAACACATCCAGGCTGTCTTCCTCGAAGGTAGGGCAAAGTGACAATGCCCAAGTGGAGTATTCAATTATACCCCACTGTTGCCATGTCATTGGCTAATAGAGTAGCTGGACAGCTGATGTGCATGTAATCATCTACTCCGGAATACCAATTGGTGGCAGGATACCACATGTTACTGATATCTAAGTATAAAAGGATGGATTGTTATACATTCAAACCATATGTACATACCAGAAAAACGTTACAACGAGGATTGCAACACAAAACGAATAGGATTTATATTACCGTCAACTCAGGTTACTAATAAGGTATGTAGAACACTCAGTATGTCAGTGTATGTAGTACCTGTTCTGTAATAATTAAAGTGTACGCAATGCATATAGTGGGAAAAGGTATTATGTAGTGATGTATTGTTGAGCATAGTAACGCTCGTAGAAATTGTGTGTACTGCTGTAGGCCACAAGGTAAACACCTCATACACCACAAGGGATGCTATATAAGGACTTTGAACACAATTCCACTCCAGCCGCTGTCAGTGGCAGGGTTGGTCCAACAAGTGCGTGCCATAACTGGGGATAGTATATGTTGATATACTGTAACAGTAGGCATATGTATGGGTGTATAACTGAGAATAACATGTCTAAGGTGGCCCTGCTGTGCAATTATTATTTGCATTGTGGGATATTGTGCAAAAATGTGAAATGTACAGTATTGTAGGTAGATATGTCTAACATTTTACATAGCATTACTGTTATGTTATGCAAACATCAGGTATGTCTATTGGCATGTACAATACACAATAACAGGATACATATGGCTTGTAGTCACCAGACAGTGTATCAGCATGATAGCTAATTGAAATGGAAGAGCTAGTCAATTATCCATGCACAAAGGACATGTAATAGCTTCATAGGTTCATAGTTAGGTACTATGCTGTCTGGCCAAGGCCATTCGTAAGCCTAGCTACAGTGTTTTGACTTGCAGCACCTCCCTAGGTTAGTCTCCTGTGTCTGTGAACAGCAGTGCCATTAGTTTCCTGCACCTGTGTACAGTACAGCCACTGCAGTGATCCCTGACGTACATGTCTGTTCCCCATCCACCCATCGAGGTATCTCTTGAAGAGTGCTTGTGAGGATCCCTGCCTGATGTACATAGGAATCATGTTCCAAAACATGGTGAGTGTCCGGGTCAGAAATGTATCCCTCCAGCACGTCCTAGTCATTGTTGCATTTAGGTACATATCCCAGAGCATGTGGCTCTCAGGGGCTTTTGCTTATGTGGAGGATATCCATCAATACTGTTTTGGACATGGGCCTTGTATGTCCAGCAGAGATCACCTCTGAGTATGCAGTATGCAAAAGAGTACAGTTGGGGTTTCTGTAGTTGGGCTGCATACGTCATCCTTCGGAGGTCAGTATTCCTCTTGGTGTGGTAATGTTGTGGTATTTCAAGCTGTTGCTGTTGTCTCATAAGGTACATCCCAAATGGGGTGTTGTACCCTTTAATGTGTTTCATAAGTCATGAGTAGAGAGGCACAATGACTGCCTTTGTTCTGGCTACAAACCCATTAGAGATTGGGGGGCCACGTAGAAGGATATCCACACCACCTTGTCAATATTGTTATCAAAGGAGTGAATGCTATCTACTTGGGTTCTAAGATCCCTTATTACGTCTTATGTATGTAGGGGACTACCACCTATGTGATAGTCCACGGGTGATTGGTGTAATCCAAAGGGGATGTCTATGCACCTTGTGGCATGCAGCTTGAGGCCATGTTATTGACACCAGGTATCCGTCCCAGTGACACCCTTATGGAGGGTGTCTGTATCAGCTGGGGAATCAATCATGGCCCCTAGTTTGCAGTCATCTGCAAACCTTTTCAGGGTAAGTCCTCCTGTGCTAGCCTGTACCTCAGAGAAGCATATATCGAACATGAGGGGCCCTATGACCAAGCCCTGGGGGACACCAATTGTAACTGATTTACAGTAGGACCTAGGGTATGCTACCATCACTGTGTGGGTTCTGTCCGTGAGCCACTTTGCATAACATCTAGTGACGTAGGGGTTAATGCGCAGGTGGATGTGTATGTTGACAATACCAGAATGGGGAATGGTGTTGAAAGCCTTTGAGAGGTCAAGGTAGGCTGTGTGGACCTCCTTACCCTCATCTAATGCCTTGGTAACTGTCTCAAAGGACTCCACCAAGTTTAGGAGGCATGGTCTGGCCCTAAGAAATCCAAACTGGGTGGCATCAAAGGTTTGGAGGCCACCAATGTCTCTGTGAATGAGATCCATGATGATGTGCTCCATAGCCTTGCAGAACAGTCTAGTCAGGCATATAGGGCAGTAGTTCACCTGGTCCATTGTGGCACCACCTTTGTGGAGTGTGATAACTGTTGCTGTGCATCATTCAGGTGCCACAATGCCTGATGCAAGGCTATTATTGAATATGGTGCCCAAGTGGGGAGCCAGTTAATTCTGAAGTTCATGGAAATCACAGCCTAGGATGTTGTACGGTCACATGGATGCTGTGTTCCTGGCTTTAGAGATGCTGTGTTCCTGGCTTTAGAGAGTGCAGCTTTGAACTGCATAGTTGTGATCGCAGGGACTCTGCATTGTTCCTGTATAGATATGGGCCCTTTAGGGTGTGAGAGGGGTGTAAAGTTAGCACTGAACCTATCTGGCAGGATGTTGCCAATATCAGTCATTTCTGTAATGTTCATGCCTTACTGCTGTATGTCAGAGTAGATGTGGGTATCGCCATTGAGAGTAGTGACATACCTCTAGAGCGCTTTGTGGTAGTCTTTGGAATTAGTTGCGGTTATGTTTACGTAGCTAGCTTTGGAGGATGTGATAAGGGATCTCAGATTCTTACTGAGGCTGACCAGGGAGCTCCTCCACTCATGGGATTGTACTCTACTTTGCAACAGTCTCCTCCTTCTGTTGTACATTATGTCCATGGTAGTGGATCACCAGAGTGGCCTCCATTTCCTGGTGGGTACCATCATGGTTCTGTTTGGGATAGCATGATCCATGCAGTCGTGTAAGTGCTAATTAAGTGCAGTTGTGTATGATTCAGCGGTTGTAACTGTATTGTCCATCTGCACGGGTGTCATGACATTTACTACTGTTGTCATAAGAAGCCTGAAGTTGGCTTTGTAGAAATATTGTACTGTGTTTTCCGTAAAGGGTGTGGTGCCGGGATGTGGATAACAAGGGTGATTAGCGTACGTTCTGATCTGACCAATGAGTAGATAACCCCAGGTGTGGAACACCAGTCACACATGTTGGTAATGACCAGGTCTAGGATATTGTTGGCCCTGGTGGTGGTGTGGATAGGTTGATCCAGGTGATTGGAGGTTATGAATCCCAGAAAGCATTGGCCTAATGTGTCGGTACATGAGTAGGTATCCCAGTTAATGGTAGGGTAGTGTCAGTAGTGTGTCTGTTTGAACCCTACTTTCCAGTACACTGAGAAGTGTGGACCGTTAACTGTGGGGTATGGTGGAGGATCTGTAGCAAGCTACAATTTGTATAGCAGTTATGGCCAGAGTTAGTTGCACTTGGATAACCTCTGATGCATTGTGCTAAGCAACTAGCCTGGAGTTGTGGATATCCTTAGGAAATATGGACACACCTCCGCCGTGGGTGTTCCGGTCCTGGTTACATGACTGAAATGTGTGGTATGAGTAATAGCCTGGTAGTGCAGGGGTGCTCTCAGGAGCCTAGAAGCAGGTCTCAGTCACTGCACAGATATCAAAGTGGTCCATTACAAGGAGTGCCTCGGGTGAGTGCGTTTGAGATGAAGATGTCAAGCATTGAGTAGCATTACCCTCAGGTTTTGCTTGCCTGTTCCTGTTATGGTGGTGAATATGTTATTTGAACTGTGCCTAAAACAGGCACTATAGGAGCAGCAAGAGCCTTAGCCATTATCCGGAATCCCAGGGCCGACAGGTGCAGGCCATCTGTACCAAAGCATCGTGTTCTGTCGACCATGTTATTCAAAGCAGACAGATACTGGATACCCTTGGAATGACACCAGAAGCATAGCCAATTGTTGAAATAAATAATTTTGTTCTTGTACTGCGTTATCAGTCTGGACAACAGCAGAATGCTACTCAGGGCTAGGGCGATACCTGCCTGGGCTACAAGATCGGAGAGCTATTCCATGTCTCTTTACATGTAGTCCAGGAAGGTACATCTCAGGGTATTCACACTAACATGGAGAATGACACAGTCATATTGTACCTGTTGAGGAGTGACCTGAGTGCATAGGTTATGTTGAGGATCCTACTACCCAACAGGCAGCTGACAGTAACTATCGTCTTGTGTAGCCTGGTGAGTGGGACATCAGTGTGACCACCTATAGAGTCACCTATGACTAGTGTGTTGGGTACGTTATTTTGCCCTATTGGCTGTGATTGATGGGCACACTGAGTCTCTGGGCTATAGGTAATTGGTGTTGTGTTGGGGTATGGGGGCTGCCTGCATTTCTGCTTTGGAGTTCTCTGTTGCCTAGACAGAGTAGTATTGAGAGGCTCCGCAAATGTTGTAGCCTTACTATGTGTGGCCTGTGGTGGCAGAGATCTAGCGAGACTATGTGATGAGTGTGGTGTGGTGCAAACGTTTAACATCCCCACATGATTGTCAGGTTCAGTCTGGGTTGGAGAGAGCTTTACCGCCAGCATGGCTAGATATGTGCATTTCCCACAGGTTGTAGTGTTGTATGTTAGGAGGGGAGTATTGACTATGTACACGAGACAATTTCTATATTGCCTCATGATGCCCATATTCATCATATAGACAGGCGAGAACACTGGGAATTGATACTTGGACATGCCTGAATATTTAACTATTTCCCACTAGATAAGTGAGGAAACTGAGTACAAGAGCTGTTTTACTCTAAGCAAGTGGGAAATGTAAGTACAAACAGTGTTTACCTGTAGGTAATGAGGATGACTGAGTGCTATAGTAATTAGTAGCTCATGTAGGGCATACATGTTCTGAACAAGTGCTGAGCATGAATAAGCAATACAGATAGGGTGTCGGATAACATAAACACACTGCCCCCCCACACACACACACAGGTACACAATCACATATCCATGAGCACTACAGAGTCCCTTTAACCATAACTATGATGGTACAAGGTGCACTCAGGCTGCATGGGACCTGTCCACATCCCTGGTTGTATCATGCACATATAGCAAAACAGTTTCCTCTACACATACACATTATGTAAAACATAGCTTCATGTCAGTCTGTGAAAACACTGAATGGTGCACGCCAACAGTTATCACAACCCACAAAGTGGAGACACCACTCATAATGGGAGGCAGTGCACTGCTACCCTGCTGAGTCTGGTCTGAAAGTCCATGAACCTTAATCAACGTATATGTTGTTAGCAGTACAGATGTAGATGACAGTATGGATGATTTCACACTGCATATCATACCTGTGACAGGTCATAGGACATCATCACACATACTGTGTTCCACCTACACTCAGTATACTAGATGTACATTTGTATGTCACAGGAGTGATCTACCAGTGGACTGTT
>NC_056740.1:532715717-532721551 GCF_019279795.1 Protopterus annectens | reverse complement strand
ATAAAAATGTCCTCTAGGTGTCAGGGTGTTAACCTGGTCTCAGAACATTCGTCTATGAATGGCACTATATGGGTGAAGTAGCCACTCCTGGCAGGACATCACCACGGGTGGTAGTAGTATGCCAGGCTTAGATTGGTACATCTAAGGTGACGAACAGCAGCAGACATTGTGTAGAAGACCGGTGTCAGATATATGTAGTGCAGCGTTCCTGCTAACAATGACAACTATTGACACCGGAGTCCATTACAATGCATTGTTGACGTCTAACTGTAATAGCATGGCCACTGTGCCTTCTGTGTTTAGAATCAGAGTGCATACAAAACAGCCCTGTGCTACTAAGTGTGTGAGCATGCCCAGTATAACGTTGTGTAGATGGACACAGTAGCACACGGGCATTTGGAATGCACTATAAGTGTGTGAGCATGCCCAGTGACACCTTGTGTCGGTTATGTGCCTCTATGTGTATGAGCATGGCCATTGTAACCCTGTATAGCGATAGTAGTCATCCAGTCAACAGATGGCCATACCCCACTTCAGGATGGATTCCAACATTGAACACACAGGTTCACAGGTATGTACATCATAACTGCCAGCATCCATGTCGATGTCCACATTCCTAGAAGGTCATATTGACAGTCTTGAAAGGTGTAGTGTCTGTGGCATGGCTCATATCTATGTAGTATTGTAATAGTGGTCCGTAGATAGGCAGTTGTCCTGATCCCACCACTGGCGTGTGTTTGTCTCCGTCTGCCTGGGGACAAAAATATGCTTTCTGACTGCTCAAACTCCATACATTCCCTATCGCCGTCTTTGCCAATGATGATGATGTCACCCACCTAGAAGTACACCTCTGGGAGTGCTGTGTACCAGTAATCTCAGTAGTGTGTTCTGTAACTGTGTAATGCTGTAGTGTGATAAGGTAGTGAGGTCGGTGTTCTAATCCCAGCCATGTCAACTGTGTGTGTGTGTGTGTGTGTGTGTGTGTGTGTGTGTGTGTGTGTGTGTGTGTATGTGTGTTTCCGTCTGCCTGGGGACAGAATAATGCTTTTAGACTGCTCACACTCCATACAATCCCTATCGCTGACTTTGCCATTGCTGATGATGTCACCCACCTAGAAGTACACCTCTAGGAGTGTCGTGTCTCAGTAATCTTGGTAGCACGTTCTGTAACTATGTAATGCTGTAGTGTGGTAAGGTAGTTAGGTCTGTGTTCTAATCCCAGCCATGCCAACTGTGTGTGTGTCTCCGTCTGCCTGGGGACAGAATAATGCTTTTAGACTGCTCAAACTCCATACAATCCCTATCGCCAACTTTTCCTTTGCTGATGATGTCACCCACCTAGAAGTACAGCTCTGGGAGTGTTGTGTCCCAGTAATCTCGGTAGTGTGTTCTGTAACTGCGTAATGTTGTAGTGTGATAAGGTAGTTCGGTCTGTGTTCTAATCTCAGCCATGCCAACTGTGTGTGTGTGTCTCCGTCTGCCTGGGGACAGAATGATGCTTTTAGACTGCTCACACTCCATAGAATCCCTATTGCCGACTTTTCCTTTGCTGATGATGTCACCCACCTAGAAGTACACCTCTGGGAGTGTTGTGTCCCAGTAATCTCGGTAGCGTGTTCTGTAACTGCATAGTGCTGTAGTGTGATAGATTAGACAGGTAGGTGCTCTATTCCAAGGCATGACAGGTGTGTGTGTTTTGCAGTCATATCCTATGTGTTAGTGTCTGTGAGTGGCTAGCTACTGGATGTGTTGAGGAGCGTGTTTTGTTGTTTTCCTATATAGTGGCCATAAATGTCACAATCAGCCAAGAGACTGGGTTGGCAAGACATGCACATACATTCGGCAATAGGTCTGGTGAGTAATGTCAGCAGCCCTAATCTTACCCTTAATACAGTCTGAACTCGTGTGATGCACAGAAACACACTTGCCTTGATATTAACACCAGTACATAATGCAGGAGGCACATGTGGTTTCCTTTTCATTCTTGTCTAATACTTTGGTGTTACGTGGTCCGCTGTTGAGATATATATTCTATATCTACGTATGTATATGTATATGCATATATGTATGTATGTATATGTATATATATATATATATATATATATATATATATATATATATATATATATATATATATATATATATATATATATATATATATAGACATTAGCACACATAAATCTACATGATGGAATACATGTCCTATACTGTTGAATGCCTGTGCTGGATGATCTGTACATGATAACCTCAGATGTATGTATGTCTGCCATGGCTTAGTGGTAAAGCATATCATCTGTGGTGTGTAGGGTCCTGGGTTCGAGCCGTGCAGAGGCTGGTTGTTTTGTTGCTGGGAAGAACAAGGGACATCGAATACAGTGATAGAAAGGTGCTTTTAACCAGTTGTGTGCAGGTCTGTGCGACAGTAAGCAGTGGTTATTTTTGGGGAGGCTCAGTATGGGTCATGTAACTATGTATTAGAAGACAATACTATGCAAACGAGGTGGAAAATAGTGAATCCCGTTTATCCCCAGGGTGTGATGCAGATCCCAAGAGTGTATGTGTATAGATAGCCGGGTGCAGGACTCGAATATAGATGAAAGCATGGGGGGGGTGTCAGGCATACTGTATGTAGATTGGAGCCCTGTGTCTTGGGATTGCTCCTGGCTTAGCACGCCTAAGCTAGGGGTGTGTCTATACCTGCCTAGTGCAATTGGGAGGGACAACAGCAATAGGAGAGTAGTCAAGGTGAGGAAGCTGGGAAAACAGGTGATAATTATCACAATAAGCAGATTACAGGCCCAGCCCGGCCCAGAATACTACGATAAAGTGAGCAAGCACTATACCCTCTGGTTTTTCCACACTTTACACCACAGGTGTATACATGCGGGGAAATTTTACAAAACAATCCAACGAAATGAGAAGGGCTGCAGCAGGCAACACAGACCAACATGTGCAGGAGGCTGAGGGTGGTGAGGATGTGAATGCTGCTGAACAGCCCTCAGTGAGGAGACAGAGAACACTGTAGAGACCCAGGGTAACCTACCAGGGGCTACATGAGCTGGAGATAGTGGAGCACTATGGGGTGGATAGAGACCTCCTACAGCAAATTGTTGAGCTGTGCCGGCCATACCTGACACATCGAACAGGCCGAGGGGAACCCATCCCAGTGGATGCCAAAGTATGTGTAGGCCTAGGTATACTAACCACAGGTACCTCCCAAAGCACAACTGGGGATATCATGGGGATCTCACAGGCATCTGCATCCAGAGTATTCCACCAGTTCCTGGATGTCATGTCACCACATGCCAGTGAGCACATACATTTCCTCAACACACGTGAGGTGTTGGCCAGCAATATGCATCTCTTCTACCAAATGGCATACTACCCTGGGGTAGTGGGTGCTATAGTCTGTATGCACGTATGCATCAAAGCACCAGCCGGTGAGCAGGGTAGGGCCTACATTAACTGCAGGGGCATCCCCTCCATCAACTGCCAGGTCATATGCGATGCCCAGGGCTTTATACTGAATGTGTGTGCTGGCTGCCCTGGAAGCTATGACGATTCCGATATATGGCATCTGACGCAGCTGTACCATAGCTTTGCCAATATGGACATCCCCTATGGTCACCTAGTGGGGGATGCTGGATACCCACTGGAGCCATGGCTGATGACACCCATTAAAAATACACACACCTGAACAACTACGCCATAATGAGGCACACGCATAGGCCAAACATATAATAGAGGTTGTGTTTGGGATGCTCAGGTCACGGTTCCGGTGTCTGGACACATCCGGTGGAGCCTTGCAGTATTCACCAGCTACATGCACCCAAATTGTTATGGTATGTGCTATGCTACACAATATGATCCTGCGGAAACAGCTGCAGCAGGAACAGCATGAGGCAGGGCCTCACAGCCCCCCACCAATGCCAAGGCCTGTACAGGCACAGTGTGACTCAGAGGAGGAACAACCTGAGCTGGACCCAGTAGGTGGAAGGAGGCATGCCCAGTATGACCTGGCCTTGGCAAAGAGGCAATGCATAGCATATGCACTAACACAGTAGGTACGCAGGGAATGTCACCCTCTCTGACTTGCACAGACAGTAAAAGGGATGCCAAACATGACACTACCTGTGCTCAGCCATGTATAGGAAGTGCACTGTGTGCATCCAACATAGGCAGCTCTCCAGCACCATCCGCAGATCTGGGACACCCTCAAGGTAGGTCAATGAACCTACCAATTGGCAGTTGTATTAGAATGTGTTGTTACCTGTAGCTATGGTATGGATGTGAGCATGCAAGGGAATTTGGTGGCCGAATGTTAAGGCAGTGGACAGTAGACATCCATAGTGGCACCATGACATCTGTAGCACATACCAGGGTCACCATAGTAGCCAGTAGTATGCAGGGTGTCATAACCCACTGCTGGTAATGGGCTGGGCATCATGTGTGTCCATACAGCCCACACAAGTCTCAACCAGCTGGACAGGTGTAGACCAACACAGACAAATGCTGTACTATAGCCTCTGAATATGCCCAATGAATGACCCCCCCCCACAGACCCACACAGACAGACTACAGCAGGCCAGGCAGTTGGATATAGGTTGTGAAGGCTAGGACGTCTGAAACTAATATGTTGGTAATTAAAGCTAAGATCTGGAGTACACTGGTATGCCTCTAGCCAGCACAATAGGTAGGTCTACACACTGAAATAGAGTACCTGACATACCAGTACAGTAGTAGCAAAAGATGTACAAGTGTCAGGTGTGCCCCCCTTCCAACGTACACATGTAACAACAGTTAGGTGCCCCCCCCCCCGGTGCTGTGTAGGAATGTGGATACAGTCGGATGTCCCCCCACGCTGTGCAGAAATGTAGCAACAGTCAATGCCACATGACCGATGGATACCCTGCAGACACAACATGCCACCTGTTAGTGTACAATGCAGAGGTCGGCACCACAGTACTGACTACCTGGACATGTAACACATGTGATACAGTTGGCCATACTGGGCATGCTCAAACACATGAAGGTATGACGGCAATGTCAGTCGACACCATGCGGAATGGTCATACTGGTAATGCTCACACACGTAAACACAAGACGGCCAGGTCTGCAAACACCAGTGGTGCAGACATATCTGCCGGTACATTGCTATACTGTTGGATGACTGTGCTGTATGGTATGTGTGTGGTACTGTCTATTGTCTGTATATTTACCATGGTGTATTGGTAATTCACATTAGCTGTGTGCGCAGTGTGTTGCTATCAACACTTGCAAAGGACGGTTATTTGTTTGCGGCCAGAACAAGCCCATCGGATACAGAGTGAGTAAGGCACATTGAAGCAGTTGGGAGTGGTTGTGCGTGGGTTTACGCGGTATCAAGCACTGCTGACCTCTGGTTACAGCTTCTTACACTTGGTTAGACTCCACATTTCTTTACCAGTGCAATACTCGCATACTGGCAGCCAAACATGCTTACACCCGCTCGCTCCCTTACTTGCGCATGCACCGACATTGGTGCTTGCATGTGTCACTCACGCTGGGTGGATGCGATCCCTTGTGATGCCTATTACATCGGACTACATGACTACAGTATCGGGTATGGCTGACCATTAGGCGACGGCATGGCGTTCGACTGTACGGAATCGGCAGCCTGTCCAGTGAGTTAATCATATTATATGCGTGTTCTTCATACAATCTGCTCCCATCTGGCTGATACATGGGAACCGATACTCTGCAATGCAGACAAGTAAATGTGTTTTGGGACCCACATCCGTCTGCCGGGTCATGCGACCGCATACCTATTTTAAGTTTGCCACCTTTTAAATTGG